>NC_092865.1:70127480-70221787 GCF_032062135.1 Pyxicephalus adspersus | reverse complement strand
ATCTCCAACTAGATAAAAATTAAAACACAGTAAAAAGGAATTCATTTGATTTGCATATATTTTCTTTAATTTTTTATTATTGCAGGTATTCTAATATAAAAGTTAATAATGACCCTGTTAAATTTAGACTCAGCATTTGGGCATCAATGACCGCTGACCACAAAATGGTTTATTATGGTTTATTATGTTTCTAACTCTTTCACCACTAGCATTTAGTTTCTAAAACTAAACTCATCTAAGCACCCAACAGCATGACAATATAATGAAATATAATACATTTCATCCTGTTGATGCAGAAACATTGCAGAACAGCCCACAAAGGATACACCCAGGTAATATGCCGCAATCATCTTAACCTACTAAGAAGTTTGAGCGTTCCATATAACCAAAATGTAATGTCTATGGATACCCGTGTACCAGGGTACAAGAGGAAAATGGCTGTCACTTACCTCTGGAGCAATATAATCCGGTGTTCCACAGAAAGTGCTAGCTTTATTTTCTCCAAAAACATTCTCCTTACACATACCGAAGTCTGCAATCTTGATGTGACCCTCTCGATCCAACATCACATTATCCAATTTCAGATCCCTAAAGGGAAACAGTGTCACTTTTGTACATTCTTAAATCTCCTTACTAGTTACTAGTTCATATTTATAACCTTTAAGTTAAGTTAAATTCCTTCTACATATTCTGTATTATACAAGAATGCATTATACACCTAACTGTATATATTTATATATTTAGCCTACTTAAATTTGAACTAAAATACAAGATATTTGCTATAATATAGGGAACATCTAGAAATATTAATTATGCTGCATCCTCTACCTCTTGTTCCAAATACCTCCTGAAAAATATCAGTGCGTTTTCTGTTATGCGAGTGTACTTTTGAACTCCTGCACATAACCTCATAGCCGTATTTCTGTAGTATGAGATCTAAAGCAATTCTGTCTCTTACTTCTCAGTCTAAGGATGCTAATGGGTTTTAATACTATGCTGTTCAATGTTTTCCATTGCTGGCTGTCCAGCCAAAATAAATATGCCCCGTTTCCACCAAAATGGCAAACTTAAGAAAGAAACCCAATAAAGAACAAGTTTAAAGTCTGCCAGGAAACAGTTGCAATGAGATCATAGACAATGCTGGTGACTTGTCTTTGGCCCTCTGCCTGCCTCTTTTAGGCACTGCTTCTACATTTAATTTTTTTAATGGATTTTTAGAATAATTTTGAATGATAGTTACATTAGTAGTGGTGTAGCATGCTTAGTTCTACAAGTTTAGGACAGACAGAGAAAAGTTGTCCAGCATTTATATTTATTGTCAATCCCTGATGGTTGAGATTTCTCATCCAAAACTAAGTTTCACTTCCGGTGTGCCGAGTTATCAGGAGAACTCATCACTGACTTTTGAATTTGGATAGGCAATGAATGACTGATCTTTAGACAGGCAATGCAGTCTGAAGGCAAATCACTTATTCTCTGCTACCCACAGACATTGTGATATAGGCATAAGTAAAATTACATCTTACCTGTATATAATGCCCTTTGTGTGGAGAAATTGCAATCCACAAATTATTTCAGCTCCATAGAACCTGAAAAGAGATTAAATCATTTACTAATAGCAATTTTTTTTTTTGTATTGAGAATCAGATAAACACAGGTAATGGAATAGGTACATAAAGATTTATATGGCCCTGGCCATTAGTCCAATCTGGGTGAATAAACCTAGCTAAGATGCTAAACAAAACCGGTTTTACTGTTAAAGGATTTTATGCCTTATGATGCATTGTATACTCTAAAAAATGTACTGTATTTGAAAGGAAAGTACAGAATGGATCACAGGACCTTAAAGTACAAGGGCAACTTTTTTCACACATCTTAATATACTGCAACAACAACAATACAACAAGCATAACATTATGCTAAGATCTCAAGCTTTTTTCTTTGTTCTAAGTCTTCCAGCACTATGTAGTAATTTAATAAAATAACACAAAAATATGATGTAGATAACAGCACTGGGATCTTACCAAAATAAAAGATAATAGCAAAAAGTGACAATCTGTTCTGGCATACGGGCAGATCAATCAACCAATATAGATGTTTTGCACTGACTTTTTTCCGTTTAGTTATTAAGCAGATACTTACGTTGCCCTGAAAAGATCAAAACGGCCCTTGTCCTGTATGTGAAACATTAAATCCCCACCATTCAGAAACTCCATAACAAAGAAGAGATGATCCTGTTATGGGACAGAGAAAAGGCACTGCTATGAAATCTTTTTCTCGTTTGGATACATTAGCGGTTCTACTGTTTTACTCACTGACAATGACTTGGTTTTATTAATTGTCTGGGCCCCTTTTGAAAGATTTCATATCACTTGGGGACAATGACGAGTATTGGCCATTCCACTAAAATCATTATACTTCTGTCTGTTTCTTCAATGGGCAGATTACCATTTACTTTGTGTTCTGCCACTCGTCAAATAAACAAAAAGAAAGGAAATAGTCCTTAAAATGTATGAAGCTTAGCACAGGATATAGAACGACATAGGATGAGTTATTTGAATATCAAAAGTTGGCTTTCTTAGACTGCCATTATTGGCATGCCCATATGTAATGCGAAGTTACAAAAAGAATTGAAAGGTTGCAGGCTCTGTGTGACTTGAAGCAATTTCTAATGCAGTGTGAGACTGTGATAAGCGAGAACAAAGTAAAGAATTTCAATACAGAAGAGGAGACTGGGGTTCAACTTTAATTTCCTGATACAGTATAAAGTGAGCATACAGGTATCTTTCAGAGGTATGGATGCTCAGGAATAAAGTTTAACATGTGAATTATGCATACATGGAAAAGGCAACTGTGGGACAGATACCGCTATTATATAAACTGCTACAAAACAGTTATGAGCATTTCATGGATATTAGTGGATTACCTTAGTTTGGAAGGAGCAGTAAATATGAGTGAGAAATGGATTCTCCCAGGCTAATGCCAGAACACGCTTCTCCACCATGGTGCACTCCACATCGTCATCAATCAGCACTACATCTTTCTTCAGGGCTTTCACAGCAAAATACTCATTCTTGCCCTTCAGCTCAGCTAAGAGGACCTAGATAGAAAAAAAAAAGTATACCAGCTTGATACAGGTAAATATAAGACAAGAAAACAGCGGAGAAATTACATAACTGTTTACCTTCCCAAAGCTGCCTTTTCCAAGAACCTTATGAAAAATGAAGTTCTCCACTTTCACACGGCTGCTGATACTGGACATTCTTGCAGGGCTGCTTCCCTCCCAAAGCTTATCATACTGGTTGTCTAATAACAGAAAATGGGAATTTCAATAACACAACAAAAATATCTGGGGTTCCAATTTGTGAGCAAGCCACAAAACAAACCTGTTGCATCCAAACTTTTTGCAGTTGGAACAGCGGGCGTTACTCCTTGGTAAATGCCAAAGCTATCCAAAGACGAGTCTGATTTCCTGCTTGACTTCTAAAACAAAGAAATATATTTGTATCAGTGTATATAATACATTGGTTACTTAATTCACAAAAAATAATGTTCAATTTGCTTTCATTGTACAAAGTAACCACTAAAACCTCCAACATATAGCCCAAATTATCAAAGCTCTCCTGGAGAGGATACACTTTCCACAGTGAAGCTGGGTGATCCAGCAAACCTGGAATGGATTTATTAAATGTAATTTGTCAATTACCAAATTATTTAAATCCTAGACCAGATCTATTCCAGGTTTGCTGGATCACTCTTTCAGAGCATTAATAAATCAGGTCCATAGCTTCTTCCAGGGATGCTTTTGTGGCCAGAGCAACTAATCAGCTTCCAAAATTAAATTATTTCATCAGTTTCTACACAAAAAAGGGAATTTACCTGATGGAAGACTTTTACATATACACTTGGTGCAGGGAGTGAAAGATGTATTTTACTTTTGAATCAACAGCAAGTAAATGCTCAATAAAATTTCTCTAGATGCCACCATGGTGTATTTGTGTAATTGTTATTTCAAAAGCTGGCATATTCAGGGAAACATTGGATGGATGGTTATGAGATGTTTTAGGAGATTCTTTGTGTACCTCAGCATTACACTCCCAAAATATTTGTAAAATCCTATAGGAAGTAAGCACCATTTGGCTTCAGCTTTTGATATTTTTATTAATAAAGAAATATTTTATAAAATGAAAAATTCCAATGGAACAGAAGAAAGGTGGTGGTTGGGACCTTAGAACCCTCTACAATCAGTCTTTTAGTATCTAACCTAATTTTTTATTCAAATATTTAGACATTTGTTTTCTAAATCCATGACATTTTTTTGGGATCCAAAGACTTTTGGGCATTTAGGAATTTTGTCAATGATTTCCCACAAAGGTTCCTGGGCACAGGGGCTGAGATGCAACAGTACTAGGTCTGGTTCAGTAACAAGAGGGTACCTTTGTCTGATTTATAATGGCCACATTTGTCATCCTACTGGGGGACAATTTTATACAGAACCAAATGGGTCTCTACCATCTTATCAGTATGTAATCATTTCATTGCTGGGTTTCATTGTTGGGTGTATGCTGAACTCTGGGGAAGAAAAACCTGCTTGTTTTGGGAAGGGATCATGAATACAGTAATATAATTATCATATTTCTCACTCCCTCAGCAGCCTCCTGCTGTCCAAAGATCTGATATGTGAGGACAGGCCCTCAGCATCCTTGCACACACTGCACAACTACCGGTCTTGAACGTCATGAGATGAGATCAGAGAGCTGAGTGATTTGATTGAGCAGTAGGAAGAGGGACCCACTAGGGCAGTGCTCAGCAACCTTTTCAGACCACTAATTTTACCAGCTCCAAACCAGCCTGGTGTCACTCAAAGGGGAAGAAACTTCCCCCAGAGTGACATCATGATGCCAGAACCGGGCCACTTTCCCAATGCAGGTCTGAGCCTGTGATGGCAGAGTGGGCAAGCTGTGTCCTGAGACAACACGCCCACTTCCCTGAGCCTGCATTCTGTACGGGGGCATGGTCTGTGGCTCTGGCCAGTGCGCCCCCCAAGCAGGGTCTTCCTCCTTGGGGGCGCACTGGTCAGCCCTGCGGACCACCAAAATATTCTTGTGGACCACCAGTGGTCTGCGGACCACTGGTTGGCGACCGCTGAACTAAGGTAATGGCCCACCTACCAGCATCGGTGAGATTGACTTCCCTCTCCTGCGATTAAATGTAAGGGTGGATGTAAAAAAGAGATTTTATTAACACATTGAGGTTGTTGGAGTTTTTAACCCAATGATTTGCACATTATTTTGATATAGGTATTTGTTTCAAACATTTTTTTTTATTATTTAACACTGGAGAAGACTAAAGTCTTTCTCCATTTTAATTATTCTTACCATGCTAACTTGGTTCAGAGCCTCCGCGAGAAGTTTCTGGTTGATGCCGCACAAATTGGCCACTTTGTTCTGACACTTGTGATGAACATTCATAGCACATTCTATGGAAATAATGACACGGTGTTACTATGCAGAGGCAATTAACATGACTGGGTAACACAAACAACCTGAGTGATGAGCTAAGGATTTAGGATAAAAAGAGTTTTAAAAACCCTAATTTGAGAAAGAAACAAAAAACAGGTTTCCAAACTGATCCATATTAGGTACGGCTTATATAATACACAGTATAAAATGAAAATTCAAGTTTAATTTCAGTGAGTAATCATGATGAGCATAATCCCCTTATATTATAGGTATAATCAGGCAGGTACTTCAGTGGGTCCAAGGGATTATTCGGCTTGTAAGACAATGGGCACATTATAGTACATTTACTATGCAACAATAAAGGGCAGGAAGCACAGCTTGCATACAGTACTTGTATGTATACTTGTATGTACATGTACATATATAATTATATGCTGTAACATGTATATATTTTTTTAAACACTATGATTAATTCTATTAGGTTACTAAAATGTTTAATGTAATTCAAATCTCAGATCCCATCAGACACAAGTCAAACTTTTTTCACATAATATTGCATATAATTAGGTCCATAAATATTTGGACAGAGACAACCAGCCCATGAAATAGCCTTTGAGTCAATTGTTCAATTACTTTTGAGCCCCTGAAATGAAGTGATTGTGTAAAAAAAGGCTTTGGTTCCTCACATTTTTATGCAATCTTTTTCTTCAACCCACTGAATTAAATCTTAAAGTCTGCATTTCAACTGCATAATTTAATTTAAAATTAATTGTGGTAATGTACAGAACCAAGATTAGAAAAAAGTTGTCTCTGTCCAAATATTTATGGACCTAACTGTATACTGTTATTTATTGATTCATATTATGAATGTTCTAGGATTGTTATTAATATACAGTAACCGAATATTTTAGTTAGGACTTACACCAGGTTTTAAACCATTTGTACATTAAATATAGTTTAGTAATAAAATAACTGTTTCTGAGCTTGCAGGAGAGTTATAGCCAGCATTTTAAAAAATCTGCATAATATAATACGTAATAGAAATATAGATTAATAATCCAACAAATATCAGCTTGCCTTAGGGGATATGAAGGGACTTTTTTTCAGCTGCAGCAAATTAGTTCTAAGGCTTTTGCCTTCCTGTGGTTCAACTGTGGGTTTAGGCTTCTACATATGCAGGTTTCTTAATATTTATTTCTTTACATTTTTCTATTAGTTGAACTTGATGGACCTGTGCCTCAATATCACTTATTTTACTAAGGCATATAGCTTCTATTTATTTGTTAATTTTCCCTTATTTACTCGTGTTTGCAATATCTGACTTTTACTGGCCCAGGTCCAAAATTAAATCATTTTTTGTTCCCAAGGAGTATCATTAGGCATCCCTGAAAGCTCTTTATTATAAAAAAAGATGTTTACCAGATGATGCCAAACATGCTTAACATGAATATTGACAAGACATGTAACCAAATGTACTAAAATTTGGACATCCATAATTCAATATTATTGGCCAGTGAACTTTGACAGAAACTTACTGAGCCCATTGCCTAAATTTGTCCTCTAGGCCAGTAGTCGCCAAGCGGTGGTCTGCAGGAAAATTTTGGCAGGAAAAATTACCTGGCCAGTGGGGCCATTCTCCTGACCCCGCTGATCATGTCCCCTGTATAGCCAGAACTTTTCCTGGCCTGCCCTACTGTCCACAGGCCTGCCCTACTGTCGCCTCAGGATGTTTAGCCTGTGATGGCAGAGTGGGGGGGGGTGGAGGGGTTCTGGCATCATGACATTACTCTGAGGGAAATTTCTTCCCGTTTGAGCGATACACGGCTCCCTGTGCATGCACAGGCTTTAAAATGAATGAACACTGCACTGACTTTGAGTACATGCCTAATCAATCAGAGACCCTACACTTACTTTAAAGTGACACAGCCTTTGACATTTTCTTACAGGGTAGCAAAAAAATGAAATTCTATGAAGTCGCAGAAATGCGTATACTGTATATGTAGTAACTGCAAGGTAAATGGGTAAAAATTTGAGGAACCAAACAACTGTTGCATATCCTTAAAAAGTAGAAACAGTTTCTTTACACTTACCTTCACATTTTAACCCCTGCTTTACTAAGCCCCACAGCAGACTGCCACAGTGATCACAGAAAGTGGGACTTTTGTAATTGTACACCTTAAATCGATGGGGCATGTCAATGTTAAACCTTTCCTTCTGAAACTGTAAAGGAAAAGAACCAATAAATATAAAGTACAATAAAAGCACAGCTTTAATAAAGATTAAAAAACAGGTGCAAGATTAGGCATAAAAAATATATGTTCCCTGTTGGCTTTTTTTTTTTTTTGGCATGGAAGAACTGAGGTGTCCTTTTCAGCTTGGTGCTTGCTCTGCATTCTCGAAATCTGTAATTATCTGCTACATCTTGAAAGGAATTCATTACAGAATATAGGTACATGCACCAAGCAAAGTGTGATGCCTTAGCACTAAGGATTTTGAGAAAATCTAATCGGATTGTTGAACATCTTACTAGGACCTCTGGGAGATCAAAGTATTGTGGAAGAGAAAATGTTTACTCTATATTTCTAAACAATAATGATCAGACAATCTGGATATGTGGATAAAATATAGTCAAAGCAGAAAGCTATTAAATTGCTCTGGCCTATGGACATTTAACACCCATAGTACCACACTCCTGCTGGAGGTATCATTCATTGTAGCTACATATGTATGTGACTTCGGCTAAAGGGTTGTTGTTATTAATAATAAAATAATAATAATAATAATATTATTAAACAGGATTTATTTAGCGCCAACATAATACGCAGTGCTGTACATTAATAAGGGGTAGTTTTAAACTTTTCTGGAATTAACAACATGTATCCTAAAGCGCTGATTTAGATTTTTTTTTGACAAATCAATCAGTTTTTGTTAAAAGCACATACACAAGTGTTGTTCAAAAACAATTTAGAAATCCTTAAACCCTCCAGGTCATATGAGGTAGAAAAAGCAGATGAGTGCTTACCATAGTGTCCCGGCTGTTGGCGGCTGTGCCTGTACACCTGCCAATGATCTTGTCAATGCATTTTTTATGTATGGCAGCATTGCACTCTGTAAGCAACAGAAAGAATTTGTGCCCATATCAAGAGATGACTGGTTACAGACTGCAGGGAACAGGACAGATTATAACACAGAGAAGGAAAAGGGATGTATAATGGAATGGAAAGCAAAGAAACAATAAAAGCAGAGTAATTAAAGGACTACGTTACTAATCAAAATATAGGAGGCCATAGAAAAGAAAGTAGTTTTTTTGAGAGGAAATAACAAAAAATTATTTCTCAACAACTGCTGCTGCTTTGTCACCCAAAATCCAGTGCACAGATTGTGTGTAAGAAGGGGGTCTTGGGAAATGAAGTTTTAAATGTATGCCTACATTAAAAGGAACTGGGCTCCCTGAATCTGTCTTTTAAATGAACGGTGTTAATTTCAACTGTCTGATGTCCATCATAAGATCACCTCAAAGTCAATATGCCAGGGCAAACAGCACGTCTTTGCTACATCACTGCTCCTAACACAAATAGCTTTAAATGTCCACAAAAAAAGCAAAAATAAAGCATGCAACATCACCGTGCTTTCAAAAGGGAGCTTTGAGTTTAAAATCCCACAAGAATGCACTATTGCAAAGGGATCCAGCGCATTCCTGCATGATTCCGAACTTTCAACCATGCCATCAGAAGGTTTCAAAAACTGGGGATGTGGTGTTTCCTTTTTTTTGTTTTTTTTTTTATTTTATTCATCATAGAAAATTAACTTTAAAAACAACAAATGGCAGTAATAGCCTGCACATGCAAAAGTTTGGTTCAATTGGGTAACTGTCATATTGTTATGATTAAGATATCAACTGGATATAATGGTAAACTGGATTATAAACTTAAGGGTCCAAAGTTTTTTCTGGATATTTAGGCTCAAAACCAAAAAAAGTCCAAAGCTTTTGGAAAATACTTTTCCAAACACAAATTGAACAGTTATTTTTGCATTTATATTTTAACATTTTGAACCGGCATTTAAAGCCTGTTATGATATATCAATTAGGGTAAGTAATGGGGTAAAGAACATTACTTAAAGTAAGAATTTTGTGATTGAGTATGGTAAGTTGGCTTGTAAGGGTGATATGTATCCAATGTTGGTCAGCTTCCTTTTAAGATGCTGATCAGAACATTACTCTGTTGGGTTTGAAGTTTGGGATGCAGAAGGTATTACCGGGGCCTGCAACCTGGCCAACAAATCCAGTACTTCACAGAAAACCGGACTCATTATAAAAGACCTGGGAAAACTTATTCTGTGTCTGTGCTGGGAATTCAGAAGACTCCGTGCCCAGTACTTTGCTGTGAACTTACAGACTGCTGTTGCTCTCTTTGAAGAGCATTAGGAGGACTCATTCAGATATGTGAATCTTTTTAGGCTTAGCCACAGCCTTCAGTTATGTGTGATAACTGAATAAAAATTACTTTGTTTCCATTTCTATGCATTTGAAGCAATCTGTATTTGTTGTGGGATCCAAATCCCTCAACAGACTGAGGTCTGGTATATTCCAGCCCTAAAGTTGCTATTTGAACAATGAGCAATACAACAAGCACCGAGAAGACACAAGATACACACAAGACAAGACATAAGAACTGCCACAGTATACCAACTGCACCTGCGAAAAGCATACAGACCAACAGCCTGGGGTAAAGGTTTTTGGCAGTTGGTGATCAGGCACTGAATTGGCTAAGCAAAGAGCAGTAAATGACCAAAAGCTCCACCTTGGGCTTAAGACAGGAGTGGTCACACGCAGAAAAAGATTTATTTATTCACTGACATCTATTTACTTCCCTCTAAGGTAACAGTTAATGAAAATACAAAAACCCCTAGGAGACAACCAAGCTGTTTAAGCCAAAATAATTACTGAACTCAGATCCTAAAAAACACAAAAAGTTCATCTTGAGTCATACAAACAAACCATTTGTCTATTTCGCTAGTCAGTAGTAAACCATTACCCATATTCTAAGACAAAGAATCAGATTTTAGAATTCTTTTGAAAATGTTTTTCTTAAAGGCAAATATTAAAAGGCAGACAAAGAAAAGTTTGTTGCAAGAAGACAGAAGTTATAAAATATCTAAGTACTAGACTTACGTCTGCATTTGTAACCTTGCTTGTTCAAGCCCCTGTAAAATAAAAACACAGTGAGTAGTGTGCGTTACTTTTTATCTAGAATAATTTACTTTCCTGACAGTAACAACTTTGCTTTAACCCCAAATGTATGATGAAATATCTGCTAGAAATCTTCACCTTTGAATGATCCAATATGTACTTATAGTTGATACATTACATTATTTACTAAAGAACTGAAGTTGGGGCAGCTGAGGATGGCATTGATGGGGACGGGTGCGCAATCATTTCCAAAAACAGACTAATATAAAATCATTTCCAAAAACAGACTAATATAAAATCAGGACATCCCCTGTACAGCGTATTCCAAAATTTACAGTCCTGACACCTTTAATTTTACTGGTCACATTACTATTTATAAACCCTAACAGAATCAGTTCATACAATTTTTTTTTATATAATGTTGTTGGTTAACAGAAGCAATTTGCAAATTTACTGATAGATGGTGTCAGATCAGGCCAACTCTTACCACACAAAGTCTTTGCACACAGAGCAAAACGTCGGCTGACCAAAAAATGTGGCAATGAATTCATGGTTTTTGATGTAGTGTATTTTAGCCTGTTTGATGGCGCCTCTCCTTCTGTTTATAGTCACCAGGCCCTCGTCTTCTCGTATAGACTGCTTGCAATCTGTTAGGACAGAACAGAAGAAGAAGTGAGAAAAATATCTACAGACGCATGTGTCATGGTAGACAAGAGCTACAGATAATCAGTGAAGACTGAAACTTCAGACATCAAGAAAAAACAAATAATGGTCATTAGTTTAGAAAGTGAATAAAGAAAATAGGAAAAGGGGTATACAATAATGGGAATAAACATTTTGCCTAGAACAGATATTTCTGAATATCAATGATAAACATGCAAAAATAGAACTGTAGCTGATAATAAATGTAAACCTCAAAAAGAAGCAAAATTATGCTCAAGACTACATAACCTAACCCAGCTCCAGGTCAGCCTCCTGCTCCTCTGATCAGCAGATACGCTCCATACACATGATGGAGAAGAGGGGTAAATTGCTACATAAGAAAAATGTTTAAGCAAAAGGCATGAAGATATTACTAAAATGTTGCAAGCAACATTTGTTTTTCTTTTTACAAACTAAACCTTATCAATAAATAGTAAATTTAACTATATACTGTACACAGCCAAAAGACAGGACAAAAAAAAACCAGCTTGAAGCAATTCTTCATTGTGAAACTCCGAGCTTCCCCAGAGCAAAGACATTCAGGTAGACAGTCCACTGACCCATCCGGGGAATAGATACAGCACCTTGCATGGTTAGAGATAAAGCGCCAACACAGCTATCCTGGGACTGTACTCGGCATAAACCAAACAGACTGAAGACCTGCTCTGTGTAACTGTGAAACTCAATGATGTATATGGGAGGAGAAAAGACACAAAGGGAGGGAGAGAGAAAAGTGCTTTAAGGGAAATACAAAAACAGAACAGAGAAGTAAAGGTGCACGTACAAAGAATAATTTTTATTTCTCGCATTCTTTCATATTAATACATGGGGTAGCCTAAACATTAAATAGTTTGTGATAAATTCAATTCAATATGCAATTTGAGTTAATGATGATGAGTTAATTAAAGTTTAGGAGCTTTAGGAGGGATCTCTTTGCAAACAATATTTAGATCTCCTGAATTGTATTGTAAGATAACAAGTACAATGCAAAACATGAAGGTTGCTAATGATGACCTGCTTCTGAAAATACTAAATGCCCGGCGGAGTTATGAAGCAAGTGAGCAGATTAGGAGTTCTGTTGTTACTTTGAAAAGTATATCACTGTACTTGTTCTATAACATATATATTTTATGTTAGTTCATTGACTGTTACCTGGCTATTGTTTAGAAGGTCATATTGAAAGTACTCCATCATTTATTTGGGGCTCTGATATTAAACATAACACAAGGCACCTGCATATAATCCCTTGAAAAATTTATTAGCAGCGACCCTTTCTGTGCCTATTATCTCTTCTTTCTACTTTAGGACAACCATGATTCTCATATTATCGCCGTAATGGTTTATAACAATGAACTACATTTTTTGTGATGGCTTAACTTGTATGGATAAAGCAATGGCTGATATAGGGGCATAACTGAGAAATTCAGAAGAGGGATACAAGGCTGGCAGATATTTTGTACAAACTTGTATCTTCCAAACAGCAACAGAGGTTACACCGTTGTTTAACGTTTGTGCTTTGTAAATACAATTTATTAATATTAATAAAAGAAATAGATTTTGAACACACTTCATCCTTGATTTCAATATGTGCAGAATTGTATGTAAATGTTTACATAAAGCTAAGTTACCAGTTTTGCCGTGACAGAAACAGTTTTTTGATTCTTGTATTTGGACAAAAACAGCTAATACTACTAATAATAAATATAATATAAGCAAACATAAGAATACAATTGTCTCAAAGGTTACAGATAACATTTTGGTGAAGATGACAGGTTTTTCACATCTGCAGCATAACAACATTTTTTTACATGCAAAATGATGGTTTGGCATTAAAGGTCAAACCAGGAAGTGCACCTTTCGCATTTCCAGAAATGAAATAGTCAATATGCCATGTCCTCCAACAACTTCACACCCAGCGCTTGGCCATGTGTGAGGTGTTAGATTTTCTGCTAAGAGAACACTCTGTTTATCTCAGAGGAGAAAGAACTGAGAACACAGTACCATATACCAAGTGGATAGCAGACAACAAAATACACTGAAATATAATTTATATTTAGGACTTTAGTAAACATACCCGTGTCCTCCAAAAAATATTGCACTGACATCAGCACTTTTGCTTGTGGCTGCAGGTCCAGCTGTGGATGACATGAAAAATTAGAAGCTACCCAAATTTAGAGAATATTACATTAATTGTTCATAGTGTCTGCTTACCCAAAACTCAGACTTGCCATTTCCCTTTTTGCAACGTTCAGCGAGCACAGACACCCCAACTGTGGCTTCAGAGAGGGGGTCCTCTGCTGCCTTCATCAGCACTATCTGGATAACACGGCCCTCATAGATGTGAGCATCGAATGTTGACTTCCAGTCTGGATACATCGTGGGCTTCTTCTGTACCAAGGTCTTTCCTCTCTCTGTAAAAAATACCAGGATGATAAATTATTATTTTTTTGTGACCCAGAAATCACTGAAAAATATGCTCTCAAATTCTAAAGAACTTTACTATACACCACAAAACAAGTAATACTGATGTAGCAATTGGATTGCCAGAGTTGCAACTACGACTGGGCCTCTTCACCAGGGTGACCTGCTTTCCTTCCCTAATAAGCAGTGTCAGTCACAGAGTATAAAAGAAGCCGAAGGAAATCAGTATTTGCCAGGCTGACAACCCTACCCTCTGCCACCTGTACACATGGGGATCAGAGATGTCACATAAATTAAAAGGAGGAAGCTCCACTAAAGATGGCTCAATGACGTTTTCTGTACTACCTTACTTTGGAGTATGTAATCATCACCATCAACGTGTTTTGCGTTTATTATTTCTACAACTGATTATTGCACTTGTTATTTATGTGGACATGACATTTTTACTGTATGTTATATTCATTTGTTGTTAAAAAACTTGTTATAACTAATAAAAAAGTATTGGAAACAAAAAGCGGCATATGTAAGGGACTGGAGGGAGCTATTAATTAATTAACATTAAAAAAATCTGTACTAGATTGGGGACATTACTAATATGATACAGTGATGATACATTAACATAGTTGCTGAAGATTTGGTTAGGATATGGACTTACCAAAATCTGAACATTGCTTTGTCTATTTATTTGAGCAGGATTACATCTTTACACGTGTAACACGGCATGGCCATGGCACTTATGTCTGTATACTCCTGGATAGCTAATGTATTCCTTCATGGAACGCAAACAGGGGAGCATGTGCAACTGGCTGTATGCATAAATACAGAGCTACAAATGTAAAGGACACTATCTCAATTTATGTCAACATCAGATATTATCACTTTTAAAGCCATTCTGGGATCTGAACATAAATACATAACCAAAGACATGATCAGGTTTGGGTACACATGGGCCTTCTGGCACTTTTTGGCCAAGTGGGGAGCCTGGCCAGGTTGGAATACACTCAGCCTGGCCATTTAAAGATTGTTTTCCAGGACATATCTTGGGAATTACAGACTCGTCACAAATATACATTTCCAGTATGTTCCTCATGGAATCAGGAAGGAATTATTTTCCCCTGTTGAAGCAAATTGTACCAGAGGTTTTTTTTTGCCCTTCTCTGAACCAACTATGCCTTATAGGGTTTTATATCTGGGATATGTTTATTTCCATAGTGGTTGAACTTGATGAACTTATGTCTTTTTTCAACCTAACCTACTATGTAGAGGTTAAGTTTGTTTACCCTATAAATTACTCATTATATATCCTGTGGGATCATTATTCCTTCCCTTTTTTGATTTCTTAGTTCCCCTCTCCTCTAGGATAACAGGCATTTTTTGGAGACCAGGCCTTTGTGAAAGGGGGATTTCCGGTTTGTCTTAAGTTTCTATAAACATTATTATATATGCCTTATAGCACTCTGTTTTGTGCAGGTATTCTTACACCTACAAATTAATTTCTTTTGTAGTGTGGTGGATGCCCACGTTTGAAAAAGAGGAGTTTTTTTCCAGGAAAAGTGTCATGCTAGAGAGGTGCAGAGCCTAAACCCCATGATAACAGTGGAATGTTGTTTTGCTGTTCTGAAACCTATGTATGAGAAAGAAAAAAAACAATATGAAATTCAAATATAAAAATACCCCTATGCTCCCTAAAATTGCCACACCATTATACCTTTTAGCAAAAGAATCCCGTTTTTACTATGTAACCTAAACAGTTAGATAGACTTGGTTCCACTTTCACTCACAGCTGTCACCTGTGTCAAATGAAAATGTGATGCACCCACAAACCAGAGAGACTTTGTCTGACTTACTATACTTACCATAAGTTGACCATACTTACCATAAATAAGCAACATGCTTTTTTCTTACTTAAAGCTCTCACTCTGAACAAGGTATGAAGCAGCCATGCATAACGGCTGCCACTAGCACTACTGTACTTTGTGTGTTTTAAGCAGAAGACATTACTTTTACAAAGGCAGTTAGAATAATATAGCAAGAAATAGGAGGTTGGAGACAAGTTTTTATTGCCTGTTATCCCAAAATGCAATTGTGCTTTAACTTAGACAGAATTCAAATTATGTACATGTAATGAAATACTGCATTCTAATAGTTGGTGGTCTGCGGTGGGTGATCCCTGTCCTCCGGGGAAATTACAGATCTGCCCTGGGAAGACTATAGATCTCTAAAGACACTTTGCTATTCCTGGATAAGGGGATGTTTGCCAAAATTAGAAAATAAATCACATCATCTACCACAACACATAGATGTGAAAGGTTTGGAAAAAAGCTTTGGGCGTTTAAGACGAGATATTATGAGACAAAAGAAGAATTGCTATGGCATGGCACTCACAAAATGTTTATTCACTCACCTGTACTGAGGGATTCCTTCACCTTTACTGCACAGAATGGCTGGCAAGGTTCTGACTGGCCTGGCATTGGGCCCAACTCAAAAGAGTTAAAGGAAATCCGCAGGAAAGGAGCCATGTTGCAACCTGAAACAGAAAAAGAAAATCATCTTTACTTTTCAGGAAAACAGGCATTGTAGAGATAACTTATTGAAATGTTAGTTTGTCCCATTTCCCCTTTGTCCTTTAAGCAGACACAGGAAAATGTTTCACACATCCATAGTTAAACAGAGAAGGACCAATATTGTGTCAGGTGATTGACACAGAATGAGAAACGGTTTACTCTGGACACAGTCCTAATGGAGAGATGAGTGCCTGTGTTAAATCTGCAAGAATAAAATGTTCACCGTTTATTTTACAGCTATGTAAACAGAACAGTAAAAGCCAAAAAAGCATTTACCCACATTATCACTTGCAGATCGTATTGATATCATATCTGTCGGTATAAACTATAACCACGGTGTAAAGCTCGACTGCGGAATACAATAAATTCAAACAGTAAACAAGCTGAATGAACTATGAGCACCTATGTATTTAGTGGCTTGTCTTAAAATCGGAATAAAGTTCCACAAGAATTTGTGACCAGGTAAGGCATAGGAAGCTTGGATACCTTGAGTTCCCCAACAAAATTTTCACTCTCACATATTGAAATTTCTGGTAACCTGACCTAATCTCTTGAGGAGCTACCTAATTAAATCCTAAGGCCCTTAAACTAACATGCATACAAAGAATAACTACATACTAAACATATATATATTGTTATTTGTACAATCTTAGCACTCAAAAGACTTCCAGGAGCCAGGTTACAACAACTTCCCCACAACACTGACATGACGAGACCATTAGGGAAGTCAAAGCTTACAGTGCCGACATATGCTGTTTTGTGTAATAGACAATATCTGCTTTTTAACCTAGGAAACTGTAAAGGAGAGCACTTAAATGCTTTGTAATATCTTCTTTGTAAGATCTTCTTTAAGATGTTTTTTAATTAGTTTATTTCTAAATATTTAAGCTTTTTTTTTTACCATGAACTCCAGCTAAAGTATGCTTGTTTAGTGAACTTTGAATGGTAAATTGTATTTGAGTGTGACTTTAGTAATATGTCTTAGGGCGGGGATGTCCAAACTTTTTGTAAAGAGGGCCAGACTTGGTGAGGTGAAAATGCGACGATTCAGCACGTACTGGGTGTGGGTGTGGTCTGCGCAGGTCCTGCACAGCACATGCCCACTGTGATGCGGTAGAGGATTCCATGTCCACACATGGGGACTCCTGTCCTGCCGATTATTGCCAACAAAACTGTAAATTTTTTATTGTTTCTGCTGAAAATCTAGAACATGTTATAGTATCCCTCAATGACGCTTAGAAAGTCCCCATTGATTGGATTTGTTGTTTCCCCAAGGATAGCTGGAGTTTACTACTACATAATAACACATCAAGTCGCTTTGCACTCATCCTCCTCCATCCGTAGAACATAATAGGTTGTTTCGCAAAAAGATGAGCAGTCCATTTGCATAGATTTATAGGCAACAATTATTGCAAGTGTGTAGCTTGCATATTGTAGTATCGTATTGTAGTACTTTAGTGTCCATTATTTTTTGGGACTTCAAAAATATGCGCAGTGTATTGGAGTAAGGATAAATTCATATAGAGTAGCTATCTATCTGACCCCTTTACTAATGGCCCCTGAATAAATTGGACCATACTCCACCTACCAGCTTCAATCTTACTAATCCCTAAGAACATTACTCTAGTGAAAATCCTCTTTTGAAAGAAAGTTACTTTCATTCATTCAGGGTGTAAGCGTTTGACCATAGAACAAGCTAGTGGTTTCCTTTAGCTTACTTCTGGGTATTGTAAGGGTTCAGGGGGTGAAACACATGCCAGTTACTCCATGACTAAAAGGAAACACACAGGATCAGAGTACAACATTGAGTGAATGACAGGAATGCCATACAGGGAAGGAGACCATAGAGAAATGTTCTGCAGAAGCTATAATTGTATGAGGCTGAATCGTACAGTAATTCTCCAAAAGTATTAAGAGGAAACAGGTGGTGTCCTTTAGTGAAAGTAGAGTTTGGAATTGTAAGGACATGAAGAAGAGAGATAAAGCATATTAGGCACTCTTATATACCAGGAAGTAAGCGGCTTTTTCCCCAAACGGAATTCAAGACAAAAAACACATTTCTGAGGGTAATACAACTGTTAAGTACAACTGACTTTACTTTTTGCATTGCACATAAACCAAGGGTATAAAACAATATGTGTGCAGAAACACTCCAGTGCTTGTCAGGAAACAATCATATTTCCTTATATACAAGGAAAACTAGTAACTGTAAAGCAATAAATAGAAATGTGAAAATAGCAATTAAACTTACTAATTAGAGAGTAACATCATTCCTTTAATACCAGAACTACAGAAGTGTACAAAGGAAATCTAGCAGATAGATAGATAGGTATCCGATGAGAAAACAAAAATAAGTATCTGATTGGTTCCTGTACTAAATGTCAGTCCAGAAAAATATGCATGTACCCCTTCCCCCATTACCTAATGTTAACCCATTGCAAAGTCTGTATCACCTATTGTAATCATGAAAAGCTAAATGTTATTATCTGATTCAGACCTGCTTGGCTAAGAGTCAAGTGAAATACTGAAAATTGTGTTCCTCTAAAAATGTTTGTCTGTAAAAGCCTGTGATCTCTTATGTTTCATAATGAATAAAGAAACAAACCCTTTGCATGTGTTATAAAGCTCTATAATGGCCAAATCTGAAATATACATCAGCGATTGTCAATCGGTGGTCCGCGACTCTGGCCGGTGCGCCCCCCAGCAGGGTCAGGAGAAAGACTGCACCGGCCAGAGGAGCAGACCATGTCCCCCGTATGGACACAACCCGCCCGCTCCCCCATCGCAGGCTCAGACCTGCCTTCTAAACATCCTGGGGGGGGAGGGGGCAGTAATTCTGGGCTGCAGCAGGGTCAGGAGAAAGACTGCACCGGCCAGAGCAGCAGACCATGTCCCCCGTATGGACACAACCCGCCCGCTCCCCCATCGCAGGCTCAGACCTGCCTTCTAAACATCCTGGGGGGGGAGGGGGCAGTAATTCTGGGCTGCGGACACAACTTTTGTCCCCCAGTAAGTTTATCAAGCAGGTCGGAGCCTGCTTGATAAACTGCGATGGGAGAGTGGGGGGTTCTGGTATCATGACGTCACTCTGGGGGAAGTTTCTTCTCCTTTTAGTGACACATGGCTCCACGTGCATGAGCGGTCCGGATTTCGTGTATTTAGTGGTCCATAAGTCCAAAAAGGTTGTCGACCACGGATATTGACAGGACAGATATTTTCAAACAGTAAAAGGTATCTATTAAAGTTTTGAGTCATACAGAAGGATACAGTTAGTAAATTGTGGACATGATTATGGACTTAGTAAAGTGCTGCAAAATATGTGGGCACTACATAAAAGGTAATAATTATATTAGACTTGCAGATTACTCTTTTAAATAAAATGTAGTTTTTTCTGTTTATTTAGTGATCTGGAATTCCCCAGGATATACACCTTTATATTGATCACCCTCATCTTGATTCAGTTATCATTCATTATATTATAAAAATTAGCACAAGGGGAATTATTAATAAAGCACTGAATCTGACATTCACTGGTGGAGAATCAATTACTGCCATTGAAAAACATGGATCTGGAAGATTCTCAGGGAATGTTTCAGTGAATGTTAGATTCACCGATTTTAAAATAGACCCAAGGTATGAAAAACGTTAAACATTCCTTTCATTAGCTATACTATTACCAAGAGATGACTTAGGATGATACAGTCTACAAAGCTCTACCTAGAGCATCTAATTTTTTATTTGCTTAGGAAATTGTTCCATTTTGTTTTGGAAATCAATCTGTAGCAATAATCAACACTACTATACTAACAGTAAAAGCTAATCATAGGAGCCCTAAACTTTCTATGCAGGCACAATATTCTATACACACAATGACAACAAGCAAACATCATCCAATTCTCACTAGACACACTGGCCTTTTCCTCAAAACAAGAATTGACGTGAAAAGTTCAAGAGTTGAAAGCAACCAACCACGGTGTGGACTGAGTGATATACCAGTGATCAGGACAAGTATAAAAATAGGATAGAAGACAAAATATCGGAAGGATGGTACAGACATTTAACCTCCCTGGAGGTAACGCCGAGTGTGACTTGGGGTAAAAGAGTTTCTAAAAGTGGTAACCCCGAGTCACAATCAGGGTAGGTAAACCTATGGAAGGTAAGTAAATACAGCACCTTACTGATCCGCCGGCGTCCCGCGCCGTCCATCGCCACAATCTTTGTCTTCTTTCTCCTTCCTCCGGCCGGCTTCCGCACCCGATGAGTCACCGCGGAGTTCCTGGTGACGTCAGTGCATGTGCACGTTGCTGGCAAAATACAAAATAACTGTATTGAATGCAATACATTGGATTTTTATGTGTAAAAGCAGTACATTGTTTTAAGAACTTTTATTTTACAGTATATATAATAGTATTAGTATAATGTGTATTTTTTTTTAAAAAATCTAATTTAAAAAAAAAAAATTTAAATATATAGATTTTTTAATTTATTCAATTTATTATTTTGACATGATTTTGTGTTTCAAACTTTATTATACTCATACTATTATATTATACTGTAAAATAAATTTTCATGACAAAACAATGTACCGCTTTTAGACATATAAAACCGGAAAGAAATAAACCGCTAGGGAGGTTAAAGATGTAACTATACAAAATAAGCATTTGTGAAAAAGTACAGCCATTGTTTGTGAATATTTAAAGTAAACTATTGCTTCCCATTACAAAACATATGTGATTTACAACCCAGATATTAGTGTAACTGCTTTAATAATTGAAATTCCTGATACATTGTTTATAAAATCTGTTTAAATGTTTTACAGAGAGATACAAAGTAATATTGTATTTAATATGGCTACTTTTGTATATACAGGAAGTCCCCGGGTTACATAAGAGATAGTGACTGTAGATTTGTTCTTAAATTGAATTTGTATGTAAGTCGGAACAGGTTCATTATTTTATTAAATACAATAAGGACAGATGTTTGTCTCATTATATTATTAAACAGTGTAGTGTCAGTTACTGTATAAAATCCTCACTGTGAGTTAATCACAAACAAAGCCAAAAAAATCTTTGTGGAACCTGGACATTCATTAAGTTCTGGAGCAAGCTGTGCTTTGATATGTAAAATTAAACAATTGCAGAGATTGTCTTAGTCATTAAAGAGTTACAAGAGCTTGCAGAAGAGCTCAGTCTTAGCTGTGTTTAGCAAAAGATTTCTTCTGCAAGTCATGCAAACTGCCTCCCTTCAAGCCTCTGTCCTTGCACAGGAACGAGCAGGGAAGCCCCGTCCGTATCTAGGAATTGTCCGTATGTCCTTAATCTGGGGACTACCTGTACTTGTTATTTTACTCTGCAGACTTAAGAGAGGAGTTTAAATATGCATGTGCTGAAAAGGGTGGTGAGCCTACTGCTTCCACATGCCAGTGAACCACTGCCTCAGGGAAGACCCTACTTGTAGCAATCCCCTGTAAGAATGAATGGGGGCAGCAGTGAGCGGTTCACTATCGCATATTGCAGCCCTCTGCAAACACTGCGTCTTTAAAGTGGAACTAATCATCTACCTGCCATTCCACCCCACTGCACACACACCCCCAACTAGACCCCCCCCTTTTATTGATGGAGTTTAATAGCTTTAATCCCCACCCCCCTTTTTTAATGATATAATGTATTGCAGTATCTAAGACAAACCACTCTCTACATTCTTCTCCTTCTTCCACCCTTTTCAAATGGAATTGTTTAAATGTTATATTGAATTTAGCGCTGCCCCGAATATTTTCACATTCATAAAGTTTTACCTTATGGTCACAAAGAAAAATAAAATTATCTGGTATGTCGGTTCTCTCCAGCAGGTGGCAGTGTATACATATCAAACACAATATCTTATTATATTGCATTACCCAAACTAAAAAATAAACAGGAATCTGTAAAATAGGAAAAAGCAAAAGTATTCTCTTTAATGTACAGCGCTGCCTAATATGTTGGCGCTATATAAATCCTGTTTATTAATAATAATATCTTTTTAGAAACAATAAAATATTACATGATACAAAGTTCATATTTCTTCCCCAGCACATACACTTCCTGGGGTCTCCAGCAGCCCCCCATGAGCCCCTAGAACAGTACGAATCTGCAGCACTGCATATGGAGTATACGGGACCACAAGAGACCAAGATGGCCGTTCTCCAACACCCAAATGTATTACCGGCCATACAGCCTAACTGTACTGCAGTAATAAAAACTATAGCTTCAATTGGGTTTTACAAATCACAACCAGAACATTAGTACCATACATAAATATGCATTATATTACATGAAACAATGTGTCAAAGCAGTTAAAGTCATGAACTATGGAAAATACAAGATATTAATATAAGTGCAATGTGCTAATATATTTGGCCCATAAGACAAATATTCTGTGTACTTCCTTTGCTTCCATACAGTGTTCAGTCCAGTCGGGCTTTAATTACTTTCAGATTTAGCAGGCTTAGACTTTCCAAGGAAACAATGCCCAAAGTAAAGGGACATACAATAACCCTCAGCCAGCTCTCTACAGATCAGACTGCTTCTACTTTGTCATTGGAATATAATAGTTATTCGGCTAACAAACCACTGTTTGCTTTTTGGGCTTTTATTTGTTTTTGTGTGTTCTGTACATAAAGAGTGAAACCAAAGCCCAGATGAAGCCGGGAATTACGTTTCATTAATAGCTGGGCTTCTGCCATTACAAACTAATCCACTTGTTTAATAAAAAGGAAATAAAGAAGCCTTGATTCTAACATTTTAATGCAGGGATATAATTTCTGGTAGCTCCCTGCTGCCATCCATTATAATAATAAATATTATCTTGTATTCATATAGTGCTGACCAGGTCTTACTTTCATCCATAGATTGCAATTTTCAGTGAATAGCTGCGGAATGGGAATTCAGTTTGTACATACAAGTATTTTAGCTTCATCACATTTACTGATTATCTGGTATTGTGTCAATGGTTAATAGATATAGAGAAGCCACATCACAATGACTTGTTCAACTTATGTAAGAAAAAAACTTTTGTAGTGGCAAAAGACAAGCCCTAATTTTAAAAGTAAGTATTTTTTAAATTTTCATATCATTGAAAACAATATATATTAATTATATACACACTTCTGTACTTTTTGGCTTGATAGCACGCTTTGTTTGTTTCTCAACGCGTTTCACACATACAAGTCAATTTTACACACACACTAATTTATATATATATATATATACACATATACATACACAGCGCTGTGTAATTTAGTGGTGCTTTATAAATCTTATTATTAATAATAATAGTAACAAGAGCAATTAAAACATTTAAAACACAGTAAGAGTTGTTCTCTTTAAAGCTCAAGAACGTGTTTCCCACAAACATCCTGATGTGGACCGGCTCATTGGAAAGCATGGGAATTGCAAACATGGGAAGTTAAACACTGCGTTTAAACGCTGGGGAAACGGTTCGTGTAGACTAAGCCCAATCTAATTTAAATTACCTTTTAATTTCTTTCTGTAGCCACTGTAATTTAAAAAAAAAAAAAAACATAACATATTTATATGTAACATGGTCAATAGCAGATGGAAATGTAATTTCCTGATTGTGTTGCTCACTGATTTTCTCAGATGTCTACACTAAAGAAATATAAAATCCAGGCATCTGCTGCAATAGGAACTTTAGCTTTGATCTAAAGGGGTGCAAACACTGCAACATTCTTATTCAGAATACACCGAGCGTGCACCAGGTGAATAATGAAGCGGACATTCTCATTCAGGAAGTTTTGTAAGGGAATGGTGAAACAGTTTTTTCTTCAGAAGACAATCTGTAATCTGCAACTGTTTGATATAATCTTGCAAAATACAAATATCACCCAAATACTCCCTTATGCACCTTAACTTGATGGGGGGGTGAATGCTGCATCACTGCTACTGAATTCAATGCAGAGCTGTCCATCGTAGGCCGAGCCTTGCAGTGGGATAAGAAGACGATGAAGGATGCTTTGAGAATTGTCATTGTAGATTCACATGTTTGTAATCTGTAGCTGACCCCATGTCCATTGCTTTCATAGTTGGCACAAATGACTATAATGGGAATCATAGGAAGTCGTTAAGTGTTACAAGTTACTTAAGAGTTACCATTTATGTGATTTAGCTTCCAACATACAACACGACAGGTCTACACATCAGCACAGTTGTGTTATATCTGTAACAATTAGGATGCAATTCACTATATAGGCACCACAATGGCAGAACACGTCCCCATAATGCATGCTTTATCACACGTTACCATAGTACATAGGTCTCGCAGGGCCCTTCGTGAAACCATGCTGTGCTCATTTTTGTGAATTCCACCTTCATCAAGCTACAAAATTCTACAATAAATAGTTAACGTATGATGTTTATTTTTACATTAGGGAGATTTGCAATCATATGCAAAAAAGTTTGTGACAATTTTTGTGACAGAAGTTTCAGGGCAAACCCCCCCCCCCCAAAAAAAAAAAAAAAAAACTGAAACAGTACATACAATTATTCAGAAAGAAATTTGGTATTACAATTGTCAGTAAGCTAATATTTTTCTCTAACTATCTAAAATGTAAATGCCATTTCTTTGCAATCATGCCAACATACGTTTATAGTTTGTACACTGAACAGACTCCAGACATCTAATTTCCTGCATACAATATTAGCCAACTGCTTTTTCTCTTGTTTCTACATTGCCACACATAGTTACATAAGATGAGTCTTAAAAATTCTGACTCCATTCAGTTTCAGTACGCTATTAAATCAGCCTTACTCAGTATTTACCCAGTAGATGCAAGAAGTAGTACAAGAAACTGTCAGAAATCTTAGAAATATGCAGATCACTAACAGAGGGTTTATTGGCTCACAAAGTCGTCTTTTACATTATAGTTACTTTTTATTTGGGCAATGGAAAACGAATAATACATGAATAAAATGGGGCATATGAACTCTTAGGTGTGCAGAGTTGCCCCATAGGATTGTAACCAACATGTTTAACATGAAATAAGGAGTGCTACAAGGATATCCCAGTTATCTTATCACGTTCTTGATAAACCTGGGAAAGTTATTTAATGGAAAAAAAACATCACAACTATGCACCATGAACAATGTTTAGTGACCCATGTAATATCATATCTTCCTAGAGTCATTCTCAACCTTTACACCATGAGGGAATCTTTTTGAAGTAACTTTCAGGTCTTAGGCTGCATAGACACGTGCAATAAATTAAACGACTGCACGATGTATGAACAAGCGTTGTACATACAGCACCGTTCTGCTTTATGGAGAGGGGAGAAGGACGGAGCTGCACCCAGCTGTGCTCTCTCCCCTTCACTTTTATTGCAATCATTCGTTGTCTATGGATCAGCCAGGACGGATTCATGAACGACAAGCGCTGTACACATGCCAGATTCTCATCCAATATCAGCCCTGAGGCCATTATCAGTAGATGTATAGGTGAAAAGTCACGATGGTGGTTTTGCAGTAGCGTGCACCTCCTTATAAATTGCATGTTGATGGAGAGTCAGATTTTTTTGTACTAAACTACATCTGGAGATCTGATTTTATTCCTAAATTTTGAGACTTCAAACAGAGATAGGCATGAGAAAAGTTCAAGGGGCTACATAGTTTGTATATATAACAATTGCTGCCAATGTGCCCTTGGTTATATAATAGTTTTTTTCTAAAATATGAAATGATAACTTCATGACTATAGTTTAACTGTTTAGTATTAATCTGTTAGTAAGTCTATGACAGGCTTAAGAGGGTTTTTACTTTGATCGATATGAAATATATATTCAGTATATTCAGTAATAAATATATATTCATATTCAGTATATTCAGTAACACTAATTAGATATGACTACATTGATTGGCCCCCTCTCTTTGTGCTCTAGTCCCTTTTGAAACAAATCATCCACTTAACATTGGAAGACCTATGAATAAAGAAAATTACTAGTTTGGAAATGATTGCATTAATAAGTGGAAATATATGTTAAAACCCAAAAATGGGGATTAATTAGTTAATTGATAGTGTCTGATGCACACTCACAGATAGAGGTGTGGTAATGAAGGGTTTCAAGATCCTCACTTGTTTATCTTGTCACTAATGTGTGAAAATGCAATCAAAGTAAGCTGTAAAAGTTAATTAGCCTCTTTCATTTTAATCTGAAGCCTGTACCAACCTGATATAGGATACCTGCATTGATTGATCCTGCGACTCATTTATCCAGAAAATAGACATCTCTATTGATAGCAGTAACTGCTCTACATGTCAATACAATATTTGCATGAAGATAATGCTGAGATGTTATAATGAGTATGTAAATATCTGTATTCAATAGGCTAATGAACTCCTGATGAAGCAGACTTTGTTCTGAGAAACGCATCGATATATCATTAGCCTATTCATTATGTACTAACCTCTGGATTTAATATGTACCAACTTTTGGATTTTTGTGATGTTTTAACCAGGTTTTATGATATATAAATAAATAAATCGTTGGATTATATCTAAATATATTGTTTAAGGTGTTCAAATATTATATCCTTTAAAAGTCCCAAGGCCAATGACCCAGCCAAAACAAAGTGTCTTGCATGTTAGATTGAAAGGAATGTGGCATATTCCAGCCATTTGCATTATTCTAAACGAGCTGAGGGAGCCGATTCCACATTTTCACAGACCTTACAGTGAAGAATCCCTTCCTTATCCAGAGCTTAAACTTCTTTTCCTCCAGACGCAAAGAGTGCCGTCTTGTTCTTTGTAATGATCTCAAAGTGAATATTGGGGAAGAGAGTTCTCTATATGGACCATTTATATATTTATACAGAGTGATCATACAAGGGTGGTACAAGGGCTTTTTGTATCCGCATCTCTCTTTCCATACAATTAGAGTTTCCAGCAGCTTAAGAGCAGGCAGAAACAAATTAGAAGAACCTTGGAATGAGTCAGAATTTATTGCTCCATAAATGATATAATTTGCCTGTATATGACCTTTAATATCATGACATTCTCCATGTTATTGCTATTATTTTGTCAGTGATGAGATTAATGGACTGGAAGGCATAGATTCGGTTCTTAGAAAACACTTCTCACCTATTCCATAACAGCAGTTTCATTTTTGGGTGTTCACAAAAACATATTTTTAATAACAAAGATTGTGAAAGTAATTATTCCTGTTACGGATGCGTCATGCAAGTCAGCTGTATTTCAATGGACATATTAACGGTGAGCCCTTTCCTGTGCTTTCTTTTTTTTAATCTAGTAACAATAACAAAAGCAACTACAGTTGATCTTCATTCTGAACTCCAGACAATGATATATACACTGGTAAATTACAAATACATTACCAGTTTTATCTTAGAAAACATAACTTATCAGTACGGATAAACTTGTGATCCTGAAGCTTCTGCCAAACAGCACAGTGACCACACCTTACTACATATAAACAATAGGACTTAGACAGCTACCTGATCCAAGCCCAGCCATTGGACAATGTCAGGGAAGTGGAACACTGATGAGGTCATTGATCTATGATCTCCTCCAGTACACATCCTCAAACTGTAAAATGAAAGGACATGCAAAGTGACAAACTGATTGTCTGAAAGTGTCTACTAGATCTATTCCAGTATAATTATTGTTATTATTGGGAGACTGCTAGTAGGACAGATCCAGGTATTTCAACAATTTATGTAAAAAAAAATGTACAGAAAAAGCAATGATTTTGGTAACAGATGCATCACCGGATATTTTATCCCCAGAAATTTCCTTCTGTAGGATCCTGACACCAGTGCTGCATATAGCAGAATGGTGAATGTGCCACCTCTTTTATCTGTCCGCTCCTGAAGTATTATACTGTACCAAGAACAGGGTAAGAAGCATATGACATCAAGAGATATGTTTGACACAACTAAAATTTGTGCATCTTTCAGCTATGAGGAGAGATCAGCTGAACTGAATCTATTCTCCCTTGAGAAGAGACGTATAAGGGGGGATATGATCACCCTGTAAAAATATATAAATGGTCCATATAGAGAACTCTCTTCCCCATTATTCACTTTGAGATCATTACAAAGAACAAGAGGGCACTCCTTGCGCCTGGAGGAAAAGAAGTTTAATCTCCGGATAAGGAAGGGATTCTTCACTGTAAGGTCTGTGAAAATGTGGAATCGGCTCCATCAGGAAGTAGTTTCAGCAACTACTATAGCTTGCTTTAAGAAAAAGCTGGATGAGTTCTAGAAGCACAGAATATAACTGGGGATTAAGGATTTAAAGTAAAGATAACAGAGACTGTTGATCCAGGGAACATCCGATTGCCTCATGGAATCAGGAAGGAATTTTTTCCCCTGTTGAAGCAAATTGTACCAGGGAATTTTTGCCTTCCTCTGGACCAACTGTGTCTTATAGGGTTTTATATCTGGGATATGTTTATTTCCCTAGTAATTTAACTTGATGGACTTATGTCTTTTTTTCAACCTGACAATATGTAATGATCTTTTACAGAAATGTAAGCATGTTTCCCTGTAAATAAAATACAACAGTACATGTAATATCCATTTGCTAGGGATCACTCTGAAGAACCCTTATTGTTATAATATACCATGGTATTCGTAGAATTCAAAAGCATATCAAATATTTTAAAATAACTAATGTCATACAATGAGGTGATGATATGGAAACAATAGTTCCTAATAGCTGGTGCTTGGCACACTAGAGAGAACTTTTTCTCCATTATTTCTATTTCCTCTCAGATTTATTGGTGGCCCAGAACCACTTCCTATTTTCCTGATACCCAGTGCTTTCCTATCCCCACATGGTGTATTGTTGACTACCTGGGCAGTTTTTTTTTTTTTATTCCATCATAAATACCCGTTGACATGGAAAGACTTCTAACAAGTACCTAAGGTGTATTTAAATATTTTCCAAGCAGAAGTACCCTTTAAACACATCAGGAGTGGCTCTAGCACCAATGTAAAGTCATGCCAATGTAAAATATGTGTATTTATTAAGCCTATTCCTAATAATGATCTGCATAAAGAACAGATTACATTTTAGGAACAATTAATGTGGAAAGCCAAAAAATCCTAGGGGCATGTGTAGGCAATTAATTTGTAAGCAGGCTTATCAGACTGCGCACATTACAAAAAGTAAAAATAAAAAGGTCATAAATCTCATTACATAAAAAATAATTGATGTGTTCACATGGAGATCATCTGTGATGCTTTGCAACAAGAACATTGCTAAAACTCCCTGAACTGGGAGAAGCATTCATACAGCAGCTTGAGTGAACTACAGATCCAGGTTTATAGTAGTTTATATCATTGCAGGAGTAGAGATGGGATGAGGGTTATTCACATCAATTTTAAAGTAAACAAAAAATTGCAGGAAAGTTTATATCTCCTCTCGTACATTGGGACAGAAAGCTCTGGAAAACAACAATATCTTTATATGAGTCTAACTTGGGTATATTTTATAAAGCCTTCAAGGTGCCATTCAATGTGAATACTACAACAATTCATTGACACAAGTATGGCATATTACTATATTCTAATGGTTATGGAGTTATAATTTTTGCATATTTATTATTAGCAAAGCAAAACTCCCAAATCCACTGTGGAGTAGGCACCTTTCAAAACAAAGTAATTATAGCCAGCGATAAAAATCCCTATAGAGAAACTACAACACTGAATATAAAGGACTTTTTGGTATTCATGCATCAACAATTCTATATATCAGTACTATCAATGTTGGATTTCTCTTATGTATTTTTAGTTTTTGCTAGCTCTACATTTCATTCTTTTTGATCTAGTGCAAAGTACAGCCTTTCACCAGCACAGCACTGCCTGCATCGGACAACAGATGTCTACCAGACCTACAGTATGTGGAAGAGACCAGATTTTGTAAAGGTAAGCCAGCACAAACAAATACAAACTCAACTCTGTAAGTGACTGTTACTATAATATATCAAAATGGTACTGAACTCTGAAACCTGTGCCCCTAAAAAAGCAAGAACAGGGCAAAGAAAATGGCTCCAGTATCGTTGTGGTCTTCACACAGAAGATCCTTCCTGAATACCAACCTAAAGTGGACCTAAACTCTAAACTTTTACTTTACATAAAAGAGTAGACATTTTATATAAAGTAAAAATTGCTCTTTTTTTGCAGCACCTTCCCTTTCTGTCTTGATTGCCACGGCAAAACCTACGTCACGCATTCCGGAAGGCTCCTGGCTACTCAATCTTCACATGCCCAACATAAGAGCCTTTTCTTTAATCGGGGAAAAATGCAGATCTCACTGCGCACCCCATCTGTGCAAGATTGGGTGACATGAAGAAAAAGTAAGACCAAAGAGAACGGCAGCACCCAGTTCTTCCTCTAATCCGAGCTGAAGGAGGATATCTGAATGACACAGGACCGAGGGAAGAAGCCTCTAGATGGATCGATGGATCTCTGGGATTAAAGGTGGTATTTTTTATTTTTGGTGTAGTTCTGCTTTAACATTCTTTGTTCTACACAGTGTCTTCGTAGAGCGAAAGCCATTTTGGTAGAGGCAGGGCTTTGCTTCCTCATGTCAAGTCTTGAAACATCACAGAAGTTACATCAAAGCTCACTCAAAATTGTCCAAGAATAAATCTTACACTGCAAATATATAGCTCTGATGCTGTATTCACAAGAGTACAAAGAAACCTTTACATCTATGAAGCACAGAGCTATTTTCAGGAAGAACGTAAGACAATGAGGTATGGAGTAGGCACAAATAACACCTGTGGGTGTTCCCTATATAATATTAAAATCTTCACTTTAACTCTGGTTCAAACACATTTTTTTTTAACTAGAATACGGTAGTATTTCCCGAAAAAGTTTTTTTAGGCTGAGTGGGAAAAAGCTGTAGGTGGGTGGCAACCCCTGTACTGCAATTGTACAGTAACCACCCAAAAAAAACTGGAAGTAACTGAAAAGTGCCGAGTGGGACACCTGGCTAAAAGGGGCTGGGGAGAACATGGATACAATGAGTAACAAATCAAACTTTCTAGGGATCAACAAACCTATACAGTACATTATAAAATGATTACTGGGCCAAAAATCATATACTCTACTATATTAAAGAGCCAGAGTAGAAAAAGTAACAATTACCAGGTAGAGAATCTGTGAAATTAATATAAGCTAATAATAATTGGCAATAGTAAAACAACACAAAATCTTTGAATTTCTATAACCCAAAGTGCTGTCTTCCAGTGGACAAAACTGAATGATAAATTTTAAATACAGAGTGACTAAAAAAGGTTTTGGGAATTTTCTGTACTGTGGCTATGATAATTAGCCTTTTTAGTTGGTGGTAAGTACAATTTGTACGACTAAAAGAAGTGAGCTTTACAACAATATTCTTCTCAATAATCTGACAGGAGCACAAAGTAAAATGTGAAAAAAACTATTAAGGAGTTAAAAAGGTTAAGAAAGAGTTTTAACATTCTTAGGACATGGTCTGCAGTCAGGCATGTTTCCTTTGTTATCAAATAGGAGGCAATTAGCTGAGATTTTCCTTCCTGAATTGTCCTCCAAGGATATACTTGGATACAGTGCCGGAAGTGCTAGAGTAAATAATTTCACGAACTAGTGCAACAGAGCCTCTGAAATTTTATGCATGAGTAAACTTTACTGCCAGTCCGTCTTACAGAGTAATGCATAAATACGTCTCAACAAATTGATCTTACAAAAGACAAATGAATCTCAATATAGCCAACGGTAAAAATCTAAATCCTTATAATACTTTTCCTAGATGACCTGCCACTAAAGTCATTGTCTTGGCCAAAGTGATGTTCTAGTATCAGGTGACTAAGTATTTCTGACATACACATTGGATCTATATATGTCTGACTACACCTGTAAGATCCCTCCTAGGGTTTAACCTGAGCGTTTAAAAACCCATGCATTCCAATAGGCTATTCTACACCAGGGCATTTCCTCGTTTTTCAGCGTTATAGATAATGTTCCTTGCAAAGTTTTAAAAATTAAATCGCGGGTAACAAGTCTAATTATTTCATTGGGGGCATTTTCCAGCATTTGTAAATGATTGAAAACATAATTGCGGTAAAAATGCAGTAAAACGCGGCATAGACATGTTCTAGTAGTTTAAAGGCAAGCTGAATTTCAAACATGGCCTCATGGTAAAATGCTGGGGAAACTGTCCGTGTAGACCCAGCTTTATTTAAAGTTAGTGTAAAAAGGCAAATCACTAAAGTTAGTATTTTTGGATGCAAATCCATCAGTGCAAGTGGAAGGATTAGAGGTGGCTGCTCCTGGCTCATATGAGAGTAGTATAGATAACAAATGTTGTTTAGTTTTAGTGCTTAGCAATTTCTGAACTTTGTGAATAATTCAGTATATTGTGAGTTTTTGGATTATGAGTGATCATAAGGTGGGAACTTATTTGATTATTTGTTTATATGTGTTTAAATATATGTTTTTGCTGGATTGTGTTAAAAATTTACATTGCCTATTGTAGTTATAGATGCGAATACAGTTTTCCCTAATCCACTGTCATATAATATGCTGGGTTTCAAGTCTTCTTTTAGACTGTTGATAAAGAGGTTCCTTTAGAATGATGTCCCTCTCACTGCCTGATAGGTATATTTCCTATTGTCTGTCCAGCATTGAAATCTTCTCAAGCTCCACATGACTGCAGTCATAAGATAACATGAAAAAGGTACCAAGATCCATGCAACTGCGTCATTGGCTTTTGCCCTCTGTGAAGCAGATGCATAGTTTGTTGGCTCTGACTCTGTTTAAAAGGTTCTGCTATCTGGCTCCATTATCCCCGGGCCTTATCTCCCTTCTTTACAGACAGCTAATTGCTGTACCTTCCGCTAGATCACAGCCATATGTATGTAGATGGAAGGCGGATCTGGGTTGCAACCAACCTGAGGAGGTATGGGAAGATGTATGGAGGTCTATATCCTCCTGTTCTATTAATATGACCTCACAGGGATCTGCGTATAAGGTATTATTACGATGGTATTTGACCCCCCCAAGGTTGGTGCGCTTTGATCCTGAATCACCGGGTCGATGTTTTAGAGGCTGTGATGCCATCGGTGATATTCTTCATATTTGGTGAACGTGTCCTAAACTATCCAGTTTTTGACAATCAGTACATAACCTACTCGGTTCTTTGCTAAACGGACCCATGATCCGGGATCCATGGTGTGCTCTCTTACGCCTTCCAGATTTGGCGATCTCTCGGCCCTCTAGAAACCTGGCAATCTTTGTTTTTATGGCGGCTCAGCAAGCAATAACCAGGGCTTGGAGGACTGAGAGAGTGGCCTTCAGTGAAGTCTAGACTGGATGTATTTTAAGGTTAATGAGGACCTGACCAGCATTTTGACTGACACCAGGTCAGTCAGGTTTTGGAGGTGTGGGACCCCTGGATTGCTTACAGTCATCCTACTCTCCACAGCCCTCTAAAAGCTCGCTGGCTTTAGTATTTATTTTGTATTCTGTTTTCAGTGGTATTCTGAAGGATCTGCAGGCTTCAGGCAAAGACTTTTCCCCCTGCTCCTTTCCATTTTTCCTTATATACTTTGTATTTTATATTGTCTTGTTCTATTTTCATTTCTTGTGTCCTTTTTTGACTTTTTGGATTTGATTTTTTGCTGTTATTCCCCAATAAAAACGATTGTTAACGAAAAAGGTACCAAGACTACAATGCTGAGATTTTAAAGCTTTATTTTGGAGTAAAAATGACTGTGAGGGATTTAATGGTTGTTCCCTAACAAGTTTAAATGTCCATAGTCTGGCCAAAGTTTTATATAAAAGTTTAGGTTTAACATTTGTTATTACTGCACGTGTAAAGAACATAAGTATCTACAACTTTAAAGATATGTTTACTGTACCAACCTGATTTTTTTTTCTTGGTCAGAATGTGTATGATTAAAAAACAGAACTCAACCTAATAGAGTTGCTTATTGCACTTTCAGTGGAAGGAACAAAATTCAACCCTGCCAGATAACCTCTCTAATTGGAAAAGTGCCATCCACATAGGTTTTATATATAAAAGGGGAGGACAAAACTTTTTTTTTTTTTTTTTAAAGCTATGTAGTGAGTGTACTGGCGTGTAGGGCTAGGTCTGTCAAAACAAGGAAGGATGAAACGCCTCAACAGGAGGAAACTTTTGTAACATGTCCTACTCCACTACAAAAAAAAAAAATAATATATACACACACACACACACACACATATATACACTTATGTGGAAATGTAGATAAACAGTCCAATCCAATTTTAAACTAAATCTGGAGTGTTCCTAAAGGCTTTAAAGGAACCCTATTATTTGTACAACTCTCTTTTTGTGAGAACCCTCCGTGTAAAATGGAGAGTTCATACAATCTAACACAATCAGTTTTTAGTTTTAATTGTGCTAGGTAGGATGCGCTCTCTTCTCGTTTGCATTGTCTAAAACATTCTTTCAACACATCAGTTTATTGGAATTCATATTTAACACAATGAAATACATTTTATAAAGTATATGGAAATAAAAAAGTTTCTTGTAACTGATCACACTGCAGCTAACAAAAACAGTAAGTGTATTTCTGCCATGTTCCTCTAGCTGTAACAAGGCTACATTAATAATTTCTGAAATGAAAGTTTAGTAACATTGTATAATGAAAACTAGGCATGCATTTGTCACCACAGTCTTCTCTTTCAGAAATAGAACTTCAGAATCTAAATGGAAACTTCCAACAACAAGCTTTTTATGGTGAGAATCTAGTACACAGTAACATTGTTGTGCTACACAGCATACAGCAAAATGCAACATATATGGTTCATATTGAGGGAAAAGTATTGGCATTTTATATCCCTTTTCACAAGATTACTACACTAATAAAACAGCAGGGTCATTTAGACCTAACATATACTGCATTCTTCCCTTATCTCTTTTGGGGGTGTATGTATAAATGTTTCAACTTGGGATTCACCCAACTTTTACCCAAAATGTACCCATTTTTTACAATAGATCAATTTAGAAAATATATCAATCAATAATAAAAGTTCATTCACATATTTTCCAGCCTACTCCAATGTAAAAATGTGGGTATAAGTGGGGTGACTGTTACATTAAAATATTTATTATTAGATTAGATTAGTGTGTTAGCGCCCTGAGCAACATACATAAATATGTTCTAAATATTTTTAGGTCCACATGTTTAACTATTTTTAAAGTAACCATTAGGTTTCACAATTTACATGGGGCTAAAAAGTTTGTTTCCAATAGGAATGTGATAGTACTGGGAGCCCTAGAAACTAATTTTTCAGGACCAGCAGTGTTATATGGCAGCATAGGTCAAATGCTCACTATACCCAAAAGTATCCATGAGTATATGGATCTAAGGGGGCGATAGTAACGGCAGGCCTCTGGTTATATATATATATATATATATATATATATATATATATATATATATATATAACACACACACACACACACACACACACATTCACACACTATAAAAAAAAATGTTCAAGTTAACTAACTTAATGTTAACATAAGGTTAAGTTGAGCTTTAAGACTTTTTTCTTTGTCCTCTGTGGACAAAAATATTATTGACTTTAGGCAATAGCTTCCACTGCTGATGCAGATTTTAAACATACACATTCAGATAAGAAGTTTCTCACATTTCCACCCAGTACAACTCCCTAAAGTTAATAAGAACACTACATTACACAGTCAGAGTTTTTACTTCTATAAAAGGGATCAGTGAGTGCCATAAATCATGATGAGCCTGTGATAATGAGGTGCTCTGGAACAGCTATAGGCTTTGCTTCTGTATAGAGCGATGACAAGATGCTTTTATGGTAAACTTTGTTTTCATTGCAAGAAATACATTTACAATGGATTTTCAAATTGCCAAGTAACATACTGCTTAACAATAGTGATGCATCCGCAACAACATTGCATTATGATTCATGCAATTTTTAAGACTTTTTCAGTATTCTGCATGCTTAATGCTAAGTCTGCACTGACTTTATTTTAAGCACTTATAAATGCCTATACATCTTTTGTATGAGTGTTAAGCATTTATAAAGACATTTTAAACCAAAATATGTGACAAAGAAGAATTAGAATAAGAGAAAACTTTTCCGAATGTCCCAAAAATTGTTAAAAATACCCAGTTGTGTTAATGGGGCATTTGGAGCATTTTAGGTGTCTTTAGGGATTTTAAGGAGCTTTCTTTACAGCCCATCAAGAAAACACTCTGAAGTGAACTAAGCCATTAGAATTAATAGAAATTTCAAACATGAGCATTTAAATGCTCAGGGTAAACACTGGGGAAACAGTCCGTGTAGACTAAACCGAAAGGAGGAATATGGGGGGTTTCCCTGACAATAGATATCTAGATAGATATTATATCTTTAGCTTTATGACAATTATACATAAATCCAAATTATAATATAAAATAAAAAAGAAAACAAAGAAATAGGTTTTTATTAGGCAAAATAATATATATTTGTAATCATACATAAATATAGTAAGTGCTGGGTAAGTAACATAACAATAAAGTAGGTTCCACGAACGAAGACAATGGTGAAAGGTCTACCCCATTGAAAACCAGGGTATAATAACCAAGGTACTATACATACAATCTCCTAGCCAATCAGCATCTCAAAGAAGAGACTGAATTGTCAAATGAAGTCACTGCATTGCTATGATATCCTGAAAGAGGCGTCTCTTCACCGAACGCGTTTCACCTACCAGCTTCATCAGGGGTAATTATAGAGAGAACATTCGGCTAATACTATGAATGTAAACAAGAGGGTAGATCATTTTATTTGTAGGAAAGGGGGTTTACAGCACTGTGTACTTGGAAAAGAATGTGTAGGTGATTTACAACCTTTTAAATGTAGGATAAGGTATAGAGTGTAGTGATAGATGATACATATAACTTGATGTTAAATATGGGTAGATATAAAGGTATTCTGGGTGTATACATGAATAAACAAAGGACTTACTTGAAGGTGATGCAGTTTTAGTGTTAAGCAGATTTCTCCTCCATGTATATTATTATATATAAACCCAATAAAAATACTGTAATGTATTGGAGCTTACCAGCAGTAATATATTATGGCTGGTTTCGTTTTCTTTAGGCCAACAACATCTCTGTAAATACAGAAAATTTCCCTTTAATCTTTCCGGAACCCTTCTACCATTCTGTGCACGGTGTTATGTACAAAACACTTTGTTTATTTCATTAGATTCAAAGATTTTTGTAGTCCAAATCAAGACATATGACTAGGGTAACAAAGCTGGTCCCCCATCAGTACAGTATCAGTACAGTACAGCTAGTGATCCTTGGTGTATTATCTGTGCACGTTATTATTTCAATTCAATGATTATATATATATATATATAAAATAAAAAATAACATCTCTTCAGGGCAGTGCAAAGAACAGGTAACAACAAAAAAATTCTCCTTAGAAATTTGCTGTGTTTTTACATGTATGTACGGAAGTCCTTTAAAATATTTTATGTAAATGTTTTTTTAATGAAATGTGTTTATTTAGCGTTTTGCCATCACAAGGAAACCTACAAGCCCAAATAAAATAAACTATACCAACCTTTTCCTAGGTTTCTTTGGCCAGGTCCGATGACACCTCTTGGGTCCCAAGCATTTAATGTCATGGTCTCTGGAATTCTCATGAAAGTTTCATGGTAGGAAGTGGGCTGAATAAAGCTTAAAGGAGAATACCGAGCCAGGACCAGATCAGTGGGTCGGTAAGCGACAGTGCTAAAGATCAGGGAGTATAGCAACCTAAGCTGCATTTTTATTTTACCGGTCTGCCAGGGAATCCATTTTTTCTGTAGATGCCCAAATTGGTAAGCAAAGGAAAAGTAAATTCATCAGCTTTAGGTTTTTTAACACAGAAAAAAAAATAAAAGGTTTGGTTCTTAATTGAGAAAGTGGAAGGAGCCATGCAAATCATTTTTTGCCCCTGCTCTAAATGTACATTTGGAATCATTGCCTACAGATAAGCCTAATATTATAGAGCTTTTTATTTCAAATCCCATACAGATGTTACTGTAAAATGAGAAACATTGTGGGCCATTGTCTCAATATATCTCAACAGAATGTTCGAAAAGTTCATAACTATAAAGTGAGATATCAGGTCAGCAGGTATATACAGCATCTTAATGTTACAAAGTCCAATAATATATAACTAATTACTCTAGAACTGCACAAAAAAGATTTGCATGTAAAAAGAAAGGATGTCTGGAAAGAGTTTTAAAAGTAAAATGATATGGAATACCAAGACTTGACCAACTTTCATTAGAAATTTGAGACCAGTAAAGAAGATCTCATCCTCATGGTTAAATTCAGTACTCCGAAATACTGGCTAATGTTGCCATTTTCCCCCTCCATCTATTAGTTATTAAGGCAAGGCATGTTTCTGAAGCTGTTATTTTGACATTTACTAAAAATTCACTGCAGGTGAACAAATAACTTATATTTAAATTTACCTTCAATTTAAAACAAATGCAGCAGGCATTTACACTTTGTAATTTTAAGTTCATCAAAGTATTTACACACACTAGAGACCTTTGTGGTAATAATTCTGCCGTTATATAACCAATATTCTACCACAAAGTGTACAATAGTCAATGTTAAATTTGAAAAATGTACTATACCAATGATCATAACCATTTTTAAATCAGAATGCATACATCTTGATATGATGCCACTGTAGAAATGTGTACATCTCAAAATTCAATACTGTTTAGAGTTGAGATATCTTAAGAGATTTTTTTTCTTATCCTTAGGTCATTGATGTTAAACTGACTGGAAAGTTATCTGGCTGGTCTTCACCAAAAGATGTCATTCTAAAAGTAGCCGGCATTCTCACAGTGAAAGGTGGAACTGGAGCCATTGTTGAGTATCATGGTCCAGGAGTGGATTCTATCTCTTGTACTGGCATGGCCACCATCTGTAATATGGGAGCTGAGATTGGAGCCACAACATCTGTGTTCCCTTATAACCATCGCATGAAAAAATATTTGGAAAAAACAGGCCGTGCAGGTTTGTATATTTAACACTGTTCATATAAATCCTTAATATTTGAATAATGGTACAACCTAATACAGCACCATTAGTATTTGGTATAGCACCTGCACATTGACTTACAGTGGATGTTTACCAAGTGTAACTTTCGCTTCTTTATTATTATTATTATTATTATTAAACAGGATTTATATAGCGCCAACATATTACGCAGCGCTGTACATTAAATAGGGATTGCAAATGACAGACTAATACAGACAGTGATACAGGAGGAGAGGACCCTGCCCCGAAGATTCTTTAGAAATAATCCCCATTGGAAAGCAATTTCAGTAAGGCAAGAAGGAGAAATACCCAGATAAGAAGAGCTTCAGGGAACTGCTGTCATTACCGAAACAAGAATTAGATGAATCATCATTTTTTGCATTTGCCGAGGGAGGGTGGGGTACTCGTGTAATTTTTGTGTGAAGACCGTAAATGGACTGGCACCATGCACAGTGCATTAATTAGGTCCAAATGGAGCTGAATGCAGTTTAAGAACAGAAAATAGTATGTGAATGGAAAAATAGAACTTGTAATATTTGTAACTGTTCTGTGATAATGAAGTCACTGCATTGCTATGATATCCTGGAACGGGCAGTCAGGGTCAGGGATGGCATCATACAAGTTTTTCTCAGTACAGCTTTCCATTAAAAGGAAAACAAACAGTATAGAGCTTTTACTAAATGTTTATAGGACTGAAAACTGCAATATGTTATTTTGAGTTTCCATAAATATTTATTTTTGTTTCCATATTAAGTAACAGAATTCATTCACAATATTTTGTATGCAAAGCAGTCTGGGATTTACAAAACAAACCTACAAACTTTTTTTTTGTTCTTTTTGCAGTGGTGGTAATGTCTGATGTGCACGTTGCTTGGCAGTATTGCCAAATGCAGCAGATCAATAGGAAAAAGTAGTCTGTAATGGTAGGAAAAAGGAAAAAAAAAGGGAAAAAGCAGACTCCAGTATTTCTTCTGACCGATCTGCTAAATTCATTATATTCTCACTGGTTTATGACCCATCCAAACACCCCTCCCTCTATTCACCCAGGTGACATTTATATTATATATTTAAAAGATACTTTAACAAAGCTTTACCTGAAATCATGAAAAAACAGAGCAGGGGATGCTTACAAATATAGAATATTGCACAAATGTATGTATGCATATTTGCACTTTTATTTATAGATATTTTTTTTCTTTTGAAATTGTTCCTTATGTTAAAATGTATGCAAATACTGTATTTATCCTATGCTCCCCCCCCCTTCTATTTTAACCAAATAAATAAATACATTGAAATACAAAAAAAACTACAGTCGCTAGATCACTGGTTTAACAAACCCTGCTTACAAGGAGGGTCATTTAGGTCTGTCTTTAGCACCATAGCTACCTAAAATTTAAACCTAATCAGTGTTCTCCCCGGCCCCTTTTGGCTGGGTGCACCACCTGGCAATTATTGCTAACCACCTGCCAGTTTGAGGATGGTTGCTAATGAGCTGGGTCCCAATACAGAGGCTGCCACCCGCCTACAAATTTCCTCCCACCCAGCAAAATTTCTGGGTTCAACACTATTACAGAAGACCGACAGCTGGCTACAAGCTGTAACATTTAAATCTTCATACAATATTCAACAGTTATTTTATAAATACAAATTCAATGATTTTTTAAATTAAAAATAGTATAGATTTAATAGATTCTTCTTATATAAACACAAGGCCATTCACTTCTCTGCAGTAGTAACAGTAACTGGAAACCCTTTTTTGACACCCGACCCCATCTTCCAACTGAGGATAAGAATGGAGGTGAAACTGGTTAAACCAGACCATGGCTTGCTGCATAGCGCTCAGAAAAGGGAAGTACAGTACATCTCAAGTCTCCACATGCTTGCTGAATGTCAGCTTTACAAGAAGTGGGCAGGAAGTTTTGCACTCTCTCATTGTAAAGATTTAGAAACTGAGTTTTCTTAACACAGTGCAGCACGCGAAAAAGGTTAGAGAACGAGAAAGAAATTACATGCCACAGGTCTGCTAAAATTAAAGCCTATATAGTAATCTTGTTCAGTACTTTCCCTATACTCAAATAAAGCTATTCTACACAGCTAAAACATATATGCAAAGTTTCTAGAACAGTCTTGTGACTTCACATGTTGCTGCACGTTTGCTTCAATGGAATTTAAAAAAAAACAACTAAATATCTAAACTTCTGCATTTTACATCTTTGCAATAAAGATTGGGGGGGGGGGGCAGACAGAATTAAGTAACAATGAGCTTAGCAAAGAAAAACAAAATGAGGAAGTATTTTTGGAATGAAGCCCGAAAGGTCAGCAAGCTGGGGAATAAAGAGTTAAAAGTGAGTCACAGCTCTTATAAGGAGAGGCTTTACCTACACAAGGAAGCAAATACATTTTGTGTCACTGTGTAAACCAGTAACATGTGACAGACACACAAACAATACACCATTCACACCATGAAACTATGGCAGCACATACTTTCCACTACTAAATGAAACTGTGAAACACAAAGACATTCAGACCTTTTATTTCACAAGCAATCAGGAGGCCGGGATTAGACCTGGGCAATGACTTCTGTTATTTTCCTACTGTATGAGAACACTTATCCTGTTCCCCTAAATATTCTCCCTGCTGATAGAAGCTCTTTGATGTACAGCAGTGATGAGAAACATTACCAGACCCCTATACTGGGGCCCTTTCATCCGCAGCAATGGAAAGAATTTATTCACACACGGTTCATCCCTATCATATATACTCTCTTCCTGTCTAAATAGACAACCGAAGAGCTCGGCCAGCAAGTTGTATGTCAAGTCTTTTTACACACCACTAAGTTTGAAATGAAAGGGAAAAAAATTGTCTGCAAAAAATGTTTCTCATGCCAATCATTTTAAAATGTTTTTCTACTGTAAGCAAGCAGAGTTTGATTAATACAGAATCTTAAGAATATATATATATCTTTTAATAGAGTGCTCATTCATTTATTAAATTTGTTTATTCATAATTTTAAAGAGAGAAAGAAAGGCTAAGACAAAGAAATGTTTTTTGCAAAATAGGCAACTCGACATGTGTTAGCTTTATAATAGTAAGCATGGTTAGTGCATATAAATATAATCAATAGTTCCATAAACAAAAAAGTAGGTCCGGCCCCGATCTTAAGTTTAGACCAATAGCTATAACTTAAATTTCCTAAACATATCAGCTTTTCAGAGAAGAAACAAAATGATTCATTGGACAAAGTAAAGTTTTACATTTAGTTTCTTCTCTAAAAAGCGCTGTGGTGAATGGGAGTGCAGAGACTATCTCGGCTATCGTTTTTTTTCCCCTTCACAGCGGCTACGTCACCCAATCTTACACCTGCACACTGTGAGATCGGGTGATGTAGCAAGAAGATCAAAGAAGAAAGAAGACGCTTCCTCTGCGCCAGGACAAAAAGGAATCCCATGATGGATTACAAACTACTCTATATGTAACGCTGCAAACGTGTGACGGACATAATAGGAAATCTGGAGTGCCAACATACTTTAAAGAGGAACTAAACTAAAAACTGCATAAAACCAAAAAAATACACTTACCTTCAATCCCCCAAGGCAGTCCAATCCAACCAGAGATCTCTTCCATCAGGTCCCGTGACGTCCCGGCATCCGTTTTTGAACCGGCGCGCCAGGCGGTGCCATCTTCTCCTCTTTTCTTCTCCCTACCTCACCCAACCCAGGCGCAAGATTCAGTGATGTAGGATGGAAAAAAAACTTGCCGATCTCACTGTGCATGCACAAGATCTGCAATTTTTTTCTTTTTACACTAAAAGGCTCCATCGTAGCATGTCCAAGATGCCAAGATGCTCGGCATGCGCAGAAGGAGCACCCAAGAGCCTCCCGGGATGCGTGACGTAGATATCCCGGGAGGCTTTGCATTCCTATATATTCTATTTTTAGGGGACGCTGCTGCACTGTGTTTTTAAAAAAGGGTGTTGCACTTAAAAAAAAAACAAAAAACAAAAACAGGTTTTCTACCCTTTGTTCTGAGTTTAGGTACGCTTAAGGTAAACTTTTGAAAAGCTTATGTTTATAAGGCCGTCAATTTTTTGTATTGTTGCTTTAGGAAATTAATTTACCTGAAATTCATTTTCCTTTACTAGTACCTTTTAGGACAATGGCCACAGTGAATGCAGGGTTTCATTGAGTCAGATCTTCGATTTAATCAGTCTGAAAGCAAAACTATTATGTGGCATTATTTAGCAGGAAGCAAAGCCTATATGTGGCCTACATGAGCAAAAATGTGTTTAGAACAAAACCATATAAATACTACATATACTTGCTCCGCCTGAACTCGTAAACTGTAACACCATACCTACATTTTATTACAGTTATCAGCAGTTGAAGGTTCAGAAAGAACATATCTAATATATACTCCCATTATCCTAATTCAGCCACCTTTTTAGTTACATGTACAAGACTCACAATGGGCAAAAAACAATTAGGATCAAATTTAAAAAAAAAGCTCTCAGAAAAATACTAAATAGCAAAAACTATAAACAGTTATATATTACTTGATTAGAATCGATACTATGCTGGGGATTATATATGTGTAGTTTACCATTTACGGCTATGAAAGACTTTGTCAGTGACTTCACCCAAAGAAAAAAAATGTCAAAATGCATAAAGAAGCTCTTCACCCCTTTGGCCTGAATAGAGCAGATCTCAGAAGCCAGGAATGTAAATGAGGCATAACATTACATTCCAGGCCTAATGCTTAAATGTGCAGACTTCTTGAATTTTCTAAAACAATTTCAATTTCTACAATTTTCACAGCTTTATGTCAGACATCAGTAAGTCCCAACACTTGTTACAAGTTTAAGGAAAACCTCACCTATGGGTACATTTTCTTACTCACACGGAACAAGTATACAGATTAGAAATTATACCTACTTCCTGCATTCTTGTTCTGGGTCATTGACAAAGTATTGACGCTAGAGACAGTCCAACAACGATTTTTTTCAAAATGTAAACAGTGCTTGTACCTGGATGGATGTCAGCAAAGGAATACTTGGATTTCTTAGATGGCAGGTTAAGCTTTTAAGGGGGCAGCCCACCTAAAACTAAGGTTATCAACACGGCGTTAGTGCTCTGCTTTTGCAGCGCCAGGTTTGAATCCCGGCCAAAACACTATCTGCATGGAGTTTGCAGGTTCTCCCTGTGTTTGTGTGGGTTTCCTCCGGGTACTCCGGTTTCCTTCCACATTCCAAAAACATGCAGTTAGGTTAAATGGCTTCCCCCCAAAATTGACCGTAGACTGTATTAAAGACACATGACTGAGGTAGGGACATTCGATTGTGAGGGACAGCTGACTATGGACTTTGTACAGTTCTGTGTAATATGATGGCGCTATAAAAATACTTTATAATAATAATAACAACAAAGGTTTCTTATACGTCTTACGGACTATGATAGAAAGATCTCTGATCTTAAAGCGGGCATAATGGGATTGCAGAGCCTCCCGGGACACCTACGTCATACATTCCGGGAGGCTCAGGCTGCCCATTCTGCGCATGTCCTGATCCTGGGCATGAGCAGAAGGGGCATTTTTCCAAAAAGGGGAACAGATATGCCAATCTTGCGCATGCGCAGCGAGATAAGGTCTCTTTTTTTTCCAGCTACGTCACCCGATCGAACATCTGCGCAGTGCGAGATTGGGTGACATAAGAAGAAGACAAAAGGGAAGAGAGAAGATGGCGGCGCCGATAAAGAGGAATTGCAGGACGACACAGGACCTGATTGTGGGAAGGACCAGCGTCATCAAGGGATCTACAGGATTAAATGTAAGTCTAATTCTTTTATTCTTAGGTAAATTCTGCTTTAAGTTCCTCAATTCCTGTGGCTGTTGAAAGGATCTTCAAGCCTTACTATTTAATTTATTTAAAAATAAGTAAAAAGCGCAACACATAGCATAAGAACACCATGAATTGAAAAACAAAATGGCAGAGCCAAGAATTAAAAAGGTAGATCTCAATAACGGAGAATTGCTCAGCAGTTTTGAATTGATTAACTAGATGAGTCTCTGAATAAATTTGTAAATTTTAGGTTTTTAAGGATTTTATTTGCATAATTGGCCTATTTAACTTACAGTTCATAATGAGCTGGCATAGCCCTCAGCAATAACATAAATCATGCACAAAAACTACAGAAAGCTTACTGCAGCTTTCTTTATTTCTCTGATAACTTAAGAAGCTATAATGAAAAGTTTATTGACAAAAAATATATATATGGAAAAGTGTAAAAATACATAAAAGCATTCTTTTAAAGGACTTGAAAAGTCTGCAAGATCAATTAAAAAATATAAAATCACAACAAATCACACAGTAATAACCCTTGCGCTGTTACAGTCTCACACTCCAAGCGCTAAAGAAGTAAAACCTAATCAAAAGTTCTGACAACCCCACTAAACAGTCCCATAAAGATCACTTATTTGGTCAAATGTCCATAGCCAGATCTGAATGATAAAAGATATCGCTAGCTACACTACCTAGTCAAAAAAAAAAAAGTTTGTGGAAACCTAACGATCACAACTATACAGGATATTCTATTTTAGAAACATGTGCTCCCTGCGGGACACTCAAGTACAGTCATGCTGCAAGAAGAAAAAACTCGGGCCTTCCCTGTCACCACCAGGGTAGAAGAAAACAAATGCCTTCAATCTCTTTGCAGTGTCATTGGCAGAACTGGAAATACTTGAACCTAATAAAGAAAGGTGTTTACATACATATAGACATATAGTGGATCAAAGCACAGAAATATAAGAGCAGCCGCGGCCTGGACCGCGTATAGGGATTGATTGACTGAACCGACCACATCTATAACTGAAAGATTTCATGTCACATCACGGAAGGGGACGTCACATATATTCTACAATATATGTTACTACAGAATATGTTTCCATGTATTAAAATGTTTATAGTAATAAAGTAACTCTTGTAAAATTATATATGAATCTGTTTTGTAAATACATTACTCATAATAACATCACAACTGAATTGTTCAATTTGCATTTAGTTAACTGGGAGTATGACAGCTATAGCTATGAAGAAGCAAACACTTCTCTCAACAATTAAAAAGTTCCTTTGGACCATATGGGGTGAATAGACATGGAAACCAAAAATGAAACTCCTATTGTGTGTTGCTGACACAAAAGGAATGGAATTTCTGAGGGCATTCTGTATATCAGTGAAGTTCAGACTGCAGCACTGAACCATCAGACAGTCCAGTGTCCCCCCCGGTTTCAGTAACCACCCGGGTGTATTTGGGTGCTTACTGCAGAGTTGGGTCACAATACCAGGCCTGCCGCCCGCCTACAATTCCTTCCCACCCGGCTTAAAGAAATTTCTGTGTGCACACTGCAGTTTCATAAAAATGTAGGTGTCTACAGATTGCAGCAAATAAATATTTTTAATGACATTAAAAATAAAATCTGAGCTAAAAATAATGTATAAATACCAAAACCATGTACATGCCTACTGATATTTTGGCATTATTTGTGTATTGTTTCCAGGTCTATAGAAAGATTCCTACATTAATATTATAATGGTATTATACAATTTCATTGGTTTCTAGGAGTAAACACTGGTCACTGCTGCGCTCCCATCCATTTGCAAGAAGCTTCCCCTTCCCAACACCTACTCACATTTGCAGCACGGTGTCATTGCTACTTTTAATTTGCATCACAATGTAATACCTGGGTTTGCAAAGGTGTGGCTACATAAAGATCTTTGTGAATTAGCCTTAATAGCTTCTTTAATAATTATATGTGTATTTCTTTTACATTTTGTGTTACACTTTAAAACTGTTATTATCATTATGTATTTATACAGTGAAAATACATTATTAAACAGGATGTATATAGCGCCAACATATTATGCAGCGCTGTACAATAAATAGAGGTTACAAATGACAGACAGATACAGACAGTGACACAGGGGGAGGAGAGGACCCTGACCCAAAGAGCTTACAATCTAAGGTGGCGGAAGTATCACAGCACTTACAGTTCATATGCATGTCACTAACATAATGAATATAATTAATGATCAGCAGACATTTTTGATGATAGTGACTTTTAAATCCTATAATTTTTTTTTCTTTAACTCATCATAAGCAACCAGGTAGCTAGTGTTTTCAGAAGGTCAGCAAAGGAAGCCTCAGTTTATGTTTCACCAGAATAAATTTAACTGATCTGTTTATACACAAAACTATTTTATTCTATTCATTTTTACACCTGGAAATATTTGGCACTAGCTGTACACACATTCCAAAAATGTTACTTTGGATTAAACAGCTGCCACACAAATCCCTAAGGGTGGATATTCTAGTGCAGAGTAGCTTCCTCTTTACTAGCACACAGCTGTTGTGATCATGAAATTAAAATGTTACACTTTTATATTCGGAAATAATGGCTACAAGTGTACAAAACAACAGAAACCAAGTTTCTGCCAATACCAGCAATGCTTTCCACTAAATACTGTAAATAGGAGAAGAGCAAACTAAGGTTTTAAAGACCATACAGGACTGGATAATTGCAATAATACACATTGGTGTGCTGCAATATTATGTGAATGGCACCCCAATGCATCCAGACACCCAAGAAGACACTATAAATAAATGTGGTGTGCAGTGAATTGAAAAAAAAGTGCATGTTGTCATTTTTGCATGCATGCATTAAGACCCGATTCATATGAATTGGCTGTCTTAACACAGGGCAACACATGCACTACAACGTCCACAGAGATGAAAACCTTTCCTTTGGAACCTGGCAAGTCGGCCACAATGGGCAAGGAACAAGCAACTTGCACATCCATGGGGACCCGAAATACTATTATACTGTACACATAATCCTTTTTTCAGTAACCTAAAGTTCCCCTTTCCAGTAGAAGACTGAGATTTCTGGGAGTGTGGATGTCCTCTGTCCATGCAGCTCTTTACACTTTCCTCCTGATAACTTTCATGTCATTGCCGCACACAATTATCACACTGAGGTTTGAAAAAAGCAAACATTGAGAATTTTGGGGAAGAGAGGAGACTGACTCTTTTGGGGCCATCATTCTCCCGACCATTTCTCTGGATCTCAGCAGCATAGCCAGCTATAACTTTTATGCCATATCCTCTGTCTTTTTCTTGAAAAACATGGCATACTGATAGGAGCGCTTTAAAAACTTCACAAGTTACATTCAGTCTTAGTTTAATTTTGTCAATAGGACATCACCTATAAATGTCATCATCATATAATGTTGAGAGATAAAGATCATTTTTAGTAAAAGATTTTTTTGTAGTATAAACTACCAAAGGGGCTGCAAAGCTCTAATAACCAACGTTTGGAACACACGCTTCTAATATTACAGTAGGACAAAAAAATGCGGGATGACCAGTAAAAAAAACAACAGTTACTTTAGCTTAAAAAAAACTTCCCTCTATATAAGAGAGATGTGGAAATGATAAAGTATATATAGTCCAAATAATAAGAACAGTGAGCAAGTGTTCCTATTCTTATCAATGTCCTAGATAGGCAAGATTGGTTTCATGCTTTACTGGTGTCTTCCATAATTTGGGCAGTTTATATAGAAAACCTCCAGAGATCAATCTTGTCATTTCATATTACTAGCAATTTATTTGTATGCCCTGATGAGGGACATTCTGCAGAAACAAATGAGCTATAGTTTAATTCTCTTATCAAATGGTTTGGCACTGCTCTCCACTAGGGATGAGTGTGGATGACTCCGGCATTCTCGCGAAAATTTCCTTGAAGTTCCGATGGGTCTGCAAAATTTTGGCCGAAATTTTGCGAAACCATTGGAAATCCAAGAAATCACTATAGGAGGATTATCACGGCTGCATTCTTTAATACAGCCGTAGGAATCCCCCTATCAGTGAGCAATCCCGGGCACTACAGGTCAGAGTGAGGGCAAGCCTGGGGATCTCTCACTGAGAGGACTAACAGCTCCATTCATAAATGCAGCCGCGATACTCCTCCTCCGAGAGTAAGTCATGCGGCTTGCGTTTATGAATGAATGCAGCCGTGGGAAAAAACAAAGGATTTTTCCCACGCTGCATTCATTCGTGAGCGGCCTGCCATGGGACTCACACTGTGTTCCTGGATAGAGAAACTCACAGGAACTCACAGTACAGGACTGCAACAGCAATCAGAGAAGCGGACCTGAAGGTCCCAAAAATTCAGTCTCCCAGGCCGGATTTACAAAGGCCGTTTTTTACCTACATGTTTGTAAAGCGAGAACGGCCCAATTCGCTGGGAGACCGAATTTAATGAATTCGCTCACTCATCCCTACTCCCCACATTCTTTCATCTCGAAATATGGCAAGACCACCAGGTGAAAAGAAAGGGAAAAATCCTGAAAAAAGAAAAATAAAGCAGCAGACATATTATGACTAAAACTGCCATGTAATTTTTTTAATTTGAGATACAGACACATTGTATGACACAAGTACTCTCTGAACATGAAGTCAAAACAATGCAATCTTCATACAATTTTGTGAAACACTTGCAGTAAGGTGCAATTCATATGAAGAAATCTCCAGAAGCCTTATGTACACATAAATTGCTAAAGTAAAATATACCAAAAGCAGTAAGATGCTTGCTTCAATTTTCTAACCTACGCCAAAAAAAAAAAAAAAAAAAAAAAAAGAATATGACTGGTTGCTACAGGCTGCTTCTCTACTTTCACAGGTTACAGCATATTTAAAATATGAACAATAAAGCCTGCCAGCAAAAAGTTTGCAGGAGAAGCAATTTTACATTTTGCTGACTCCACATAAAATACATTATTGTCCTCTAGTACATCCTGTGCATAGATATTGCCATTGATTATAAAGATTTTATTGATTACCATTTTGTCCTATATTAACGAAGATACAGGTAATCATAATTTTACACCACCATGCTGTTTTCTGCTAGGCTCTGGGCCGGGATCACATTATGGGAAGGGAAGACACCGTCATCAACCAAACCAGAAGATTTCATACCTTTACCTATACAGCTTTTGTTTTTTGCTAATCTGTTGTTGAGATCTGCCACTGCTTCCAAGTGTCTGTGATACTCAGATGTGAAAAGAAACCTCTGCAATCTCCTCTCTACACACATCCGATAATTATCACTCAAGGCAAACACTTGTGACATGTGTACAGCGGTTGTAATATATAGTTTATGGATCCACTAGGACGGATCAGGAACGATCACCAAACAGGTCAAGGGAGGAGAGCACAGCGGTCCACCCATCCCGCTCTCTATGGAACAGAATGGGTGCTATGTGTACAACGCATGTTTTTCATCTGTCCCCGGAAACAATCATTAGGATAGCTTCCTGCAACAAAAATTTGCCATGTTCTACTTTAAAAAATCTGAGATCAGGCAGGGCTTTGTTGCAATAAAGAACAGGTGATGTCCCTTCTGCAAAGCACTCTTACCTTTCAGGTTGCCGTCTCCTTTGTCAAATTTCGTTGAGGTACGTTTATGCACTTCAGCATTGGTTGTGGGGATACCCGGCACGACCCAGATTCCCCTGTGACTGCCAGGACTTAATGGACTCCCCTAACAAAAAAAGGGCAGGTGAGTACACAAAGGGCTTATGTCTACCTTAAAGCAAGGGTTCATATCTGTATATTTGCAGTGCCCCTAACAGCAGATATGGTGTAAGATTTGGTAACATGACTATTCAGCTGATACTGGTCTTCTGCAGACTCCGTGCAAAACAAATCACAGTATGGAAATAACAGAGAAAAGATCAGCAGCATTTTGGGCATATCCTTCATGGTTTGATTCCTCTTTACTATTTTTGCATTTTCCCTGACTTTATTTTTGTAGTGTAAATTGCAGGGACTGGAACTGCTTTTTTGTACATTGTTACATAGTTACATAAAAGGTCAGGTTGAAAAAAAAGACATAAATCCATCAAGTTCAACCACCCAGATATAAAACCCTATGGACATAGTTGATCTAAAGGAAGGCAAAAAAAAACCCTGGTACCATTTGCTTCAACAGGGGAAAAAAAAATCCTTTCTGATTCCATGAGGCAATCGGATGTTCCCTGGATCAGCAGTCTCTGTTATTTTTAAATTATTATTAAATCCTTAATCCCCAGTTATATTCTGTGCTTCTAGAAATAATCCAGCTTTTTCTTAAAGCAATCTATAGTAGTTGCTGAAACTACTTCCTGAGGGAGCCGATTCCACATTTTCACAGACCTTACAGTGAAGAATCCCTTCCTTATCCGGAGCTTAAACTTCTTTTCCTCCAGACGCAAAGAGCGCCCTCTTGTTCTTTGTAATGATCTCAAAGTGAATAATGGGAAGAGAGTTCTCTATACGGACCATTTATATATTTATACAGGGTGATCATATCCCCCATTATACTTGTACTTCCAGATGTGGTCTGACCAATGCTTTGTACAGGGGCAGGATTATGTCTCCATCTCTGCAGTCTATTCCTCTTTTAATAAGAAAGTACTTTACTAGCTTTAAATATTACAGCTTGGCATTGCATGCTGTTATTAAGTCTATGATCTACCTTTTAATGTGGTTTATTCACCTAAGGACCATTCATATGGTATAAAGCCTAACAGCTTCTGATTTTAACCTTTAGGAAAGATACAGTGGAGAGTCAAGTAATATGTCTGAGTCTCTCACTAGCCGTCCCTTAAAAACACATTCTCCCCTTTCCCCTATTATCACAGGTACCTCTGGGTATAGGAGAATAGGTGACTTCCCGGCCCAACCACAATGACCTGAGAATGACCATGCCATTAACCCTTACAGAGCCAGAAAAAGATACTTTAGAGTCAAAGGTGAAAAGGCCAAAAGGCCCCATGGCATGAACTACTTGAGCAGAATAGATTGCATGCAGCCCTGTGTAATATGTTGGCGCAAGATAAATCCGGTTTATTAATAATAATGTCCTGCTCTTTTTTGCACCAAATGTTTAGGAACCCAATATACTTGTCCATTCTGCCTAAACCTTAGCCCTGCCCTAACCCCACTTAAAGTGCAACACTAAACTTACACAAGTTCCGACTCTTGGAGTATATTTGATCAGGGCATGGGTTAATAAAATGAAAAGTCTTCACCAAAAGGTTTGAAATCACAAAATCTTTTTTAAAGTTTAATAGCCATGTTAGCTCAGAAAAGGAACAACATTCCATTCCTGAAACTTTTAGGTGGTAATGTGACTTCCTAGGAGTGTCACACTCCTGACTATGCATTCTATGATTTCCAATCACTAAGTGACTCAATGTGACCAAACAAAGCAAACTTATCAGTAAAAGGGCAATTTATGGTGATGTGTAAAAATATAAATGTGGTGGATTGAGTGTAGAAGAATCAATAACTTTCTGGTCAGTGCTTTAATGTTATATTGGCATTGGATGAGATCAACAACATTCCAAAATCATGTTTCAGGTTTTGTTAGGTAATAAAAATAAACCCTCAGCTCAATTTCACAAACATTTAGAAGTTTCATTCCGTATGTTAGGAATCTCAAGGCCAAGAACTCCTAAGTGTCATGAAACCAGAACAGATATATATTATTTCCAAGCAATATTTACAAGTAACAAATCTTCAGACTTCAATTCCATCAGATCACTAAACATTGCTAACCCCGACTTCAAATCATGTCTGTTCACCTGCAGCGATTTCAGCTTGGCTTCCATATTAAATATTTCATATACTTACATTTGTTTACATTTATTTGTTACATGTCCACATGTTACAATAGTTTATTAAGGCCTGACCCCTGGGGAAACCTGCAAACTACACCCGGCTTTTACCAGCAGTCTACACTACATGGTGTAACAAAATATATGCAAATAATTTAGACAGATTCCAGAGCCAGGAAGGAACTTTTCTTAGATTTACTGTGCACACTACAAAACTGTCACATTCTTTTTCATACATCTAAATCTTGCAGCACATGACATTTTAGCAGTAATTTCACATGTCACCAAACTCCTCCATCACTGACCACCATTGTGAGATTCCACCTCACATCCCTCCTGGGGTATCACCTCCCGAAAACTGATCAAACCACTGGACTCTATATTTTATTCTTTACATCCAACAATCCGCATTCTTACTCCTCTATTCAGTTACTTTTACCTCGCTCCCCATCACCCCACCAGTTTCAGCGCCTTTGCTTTACTCTCAGCACTTAGCTACCACCCAGCACCCATGTCCCATATAAACCTTATCCCGACTTCCACCCTGGTAATCAGGAGGGGTACAAGGGGACCGGGCCATGATCAAAGAGCTTGACTATAGCAATGCCAGAACTTGGACATGAAGGAGGCACCGGAGGCTTCCCTAGTATGGGGCCCATATATTGCTGATGGCAGCTCTGCTGGTAATGACTTGCCCCCTCTCCTCCCCTTATCCTGACCCACCTTGCCCCCTCTCCTCCCCTTATCCTGACCCACCTTGCCCCCTCTCCTCCCCTTATCCTGACCCACCTTGCCCCCTCTCCTCCACCGATCCTGACCCACCTTGCCCCCTCTCCTCCACCGATCCGGACCCACCTTGCCCCCTCTCCTCCACCGATCCGGGACCAAAAAAGTTGGTGACTTCTGTTCTAATAAATTCTTATATTCTAAATGGCAAGTTTCGCCTTTATATTGCACTAAACTCACAAACTGTACTAGTGACGGAAAAACAAGGGAGGCGCAGTGTGACGTCAGTGTAGTCTTAGGCTACATACACACATCCAATGCTTCTTGTCTAATAATCGGCTCAGGGCCGATATCGGACAATATTCTTATATGTGTACAGCACCCGCCGTCCAAACGACCGTCCTGGCGGATCCACAGATGATAATCGAGGAACGATCGTAATGCAAGGGAAGGTGAGAGAGCGCGGTGGGGTGCTGCTCCGTCATTCTCCCCCTCTCCATAGAGCTGTATGTGCAGAGCTCGTTCATGCATCGTGCAGTTCTTAGTGGCTGGAAAGGATCGTGAAAGATCCTTTCCAACGACAATAATTGCACGTATGTATGTAGCTTTAAGTTGTACGAGGCATCCGTTACCGAGCCGTACGCTTCAGTATTGTTTCCACCATTACAACAGTCACCCCGCTCCACCAATACTGATTCTCATCCCATTGTTTTATTTTATTTGTTTATTTCTCAGATGATCTATTAGGTAAGTATGACCTTACCTGTGTATTTTTATTACCTGTTATATTTAATGGCATCAAATAGTTTGACTTTGATAATTATCATTTCTTGTTTGGTCTTAGAATGAAATAAACCCATAATGAGAGAGAAAAAGCAAACAAATATTTTGCATTTCTTTAGTAATACCAAAGATAATGCAACTAATGATAATAGTAACAATAGTAATACTTCACTTAACCGGGAGCTGATCAATGAATAGGCCAACCTTAAAATGTATTGAAAACATTGAGGAATTGTTTCCTTGTCATTAGATATAAAACCTTTTCATATGGAAACAAAGAGGTTTTGCTTCACATTCAGTCTGGAAGTAGCTTATAATAGAGAAAGAGGCATTAACATTTTTTTTAAATTTTATTTATATATATTTATTAATATATACTTATTTCTCTTTCTCTATTTGTAGCATTCTGAGCTAAATTGCAATGGTAACCTTTTTGCACAGGCTAACAATAATAATAACAATATTCTATGAAAATCCATCCATTCCAGTCCATGCCTTGGAGTAGCAAGGAAAAGCTGAGGGGGAGTGCTGGAAATGCCAGACTTATAACAAGTTAGTGTAAAAAGCAATATTATGCTGTGTCTCAATAACTCAGATCTATTAGTTGGTGTACCACTTCAATTCCAGAGCAATTTTTTAATGTTTATTAACTGGATCTTTAACTTTAGCTGAACTGCTTAATCTGAATTCAATCTTGATGTCACTGAATCTACAATCAGGTATGTAATGCAAACAGAAAGGTTTCCATTTAATAATTTCATTAGCATTGTGATGAGGGAGGAATCAGGGAATACAGAATATTATAGCAGCGATCAAGAAAGGGGAGGGGCTTTACTTTTGGAAACTTTTTTATCTTATATAAATAGGTTGTCTACCCTTTTAAGTAAGGTAAAAGTTTTAGGTTAGGTACACACGTGGAATAATTATCGCTTGAAACGACCGATTAACAACCAATTGTCCAATAATCGTTAACAAAAAAAGTGCTCAACGACTGGCCAATGATGCCCATGAACAAGGAATGTCGGATCTGATTGGGCGACGATTGTTTGCTATCTCTTGTATGTACAGTCGTTTAGTGATAGCGGATTGTTCTGTCATAGGCCCTGATTTATTAGAGTTCTCCAAGGCTGGGGAGAATACGCTTTTATCATTGAAGCTGGGTGATACAGCAAACCTGGAATGAATCTGGACCAGGATTCAAAACATTTGCTAACAAAAAGCTTGATTTTAGCTAATCCATTCCAGGTTTGCTCAATTACTCAGCTTCACAGATAAAAGTGTATTCTCTCCAGCCGTGGAGAACTTTAATAAATCAGGGCCCATTGTCTTTTTCCTGTATACATCACTTCCTGCATCGTTCAAACGATCGTATCTAGTGTGTGTACATTTTTGGTGGATTATATTTGAACGATCGTATCGTATGTACAGAATTGTGCACAATACCGTCATTGAAAATATTTCTGCATAAACGTTGATCGGTTGTTCGTTAATTATTGCACGTGTGTTCAAAGCCTTAAGCTAAGTACACACTTGGAATAATTATCGTTAGAAAACGAACAACTAACGACTATGCACAAATATTTTGATTGATCCTATTGTGCACAATTCTGTACATGTTGTAACAATACGATCATTCAAATATAATCCACCAATAGTGTACACACACTAGATACGATCGTTTGAACGATGCAGGAAGTGACATGTAAAGGAGAAAGTGTATTGCAAAAACATGCATGATCACTGAACGACCGTACACACAATAGATATTGATATCGTCGCTCAATCAAATCTTCCGGGATGGTCGTTCATTTCCAGCAACAATCCTCATTGGTCTGCGTTGTTGTGCACTTTTTTTGATAACGATTATTGGGCGATGGGTCATTAGTCGTTCGTTTCCAACAATAATTATTGCAAGAGTGTACGCTTATTAACTATTAGTTTCGGTCTGCCTTAACAAATTAAACTTCAGCATTATTGTGTAAGTACTGTGAAAATGAAATATGTGATCATGTACTATAGAATTTTAGATTATACAGTGCCTGACACTGTCAATTACTGTAGATACAGCAAAATACTGTACATATTAAGGGTAATATCAGAAATTCCTCATATTTTGCTCCCCAGCTTTTCCTGGCTCGAAGTGTTTTGTGATGTTAGTAAACTTTTTTTTTTATTACAAAAATTTTTTAGTGTTCAAGGCAAAACATGAAGTCATTGGTATTTTTGTGGCACATCCAGAGGCAAAGTCATATATTGTATATATTGTATATGTATATATTGTGTTGGAACTCTGATAACGCATTATAAAGAATTATGTTATGAATAAGATTTGTATCTGTTTATATATTTTCTATTTATTAAGTACAGAGACACCATCTTGTCTCCACAAACAACGTCCGTTTGTCCGAAAATACTTCCCATTATTCACCTTCATATGACCTGTAGTAATGCCATTCACATTGCCTGAGGAATCTTGGTGTCTGTTCTTCTACTTCCTTTGTTTTATGTAAACCATATAACTTACTAAGAAGGAACCACACATATATTGGAAACAAAACACTCTTAGCCATTATTCCTTGAATCCCAAACAAAACAGCATTTCACTGCACAAAGCCAGGTTATAACCCTTGCTGTCCTGCTGGAACCACAATTAAAACAGTTAAACTGTTGTTTTCAAAAGGTCCATTGTTTTATATACAGTATTCCTTTCACTGAAAATAAAATATTCATTATCCTACTTGTGCTCTGATACTTGAGATGTTTCTTTCTACTATCTTTGTTTAGACTCCTTTAAAGAAATACTCATAATAATTCCTATACTAAATCCACCCTTTCCTCCATTCTATTTTGCTTCATCAAATGCACATGTGATAAAAGAGGTACCAATACCTTTCCTCAAAAATTCACACATGGGTTCTATTCAACGCCTTCATCTGGGGCTTTGGGCTTGTCATGTCCTTTGAAGGAAATGGTCATAGTTCATGTAGGGCTGCTAGCTAATTTTTTGCTTGAAAATGACTACCCTTTACTCAGGAATAACAGGTTCACATCTGCTCTTGCATCTAATTACATGACTATCAACAGAAGTGAGCTGGAGCAAGTTTTGTGTTCAGAAGATTAGGTAAATCAGACCCTCTCTTAACTTTCATGAAACAAATAGAGCAGGATAGCCAGAAGCAGAAATGGTGATTATCCTAATGATTAACTATTACCAAACTGGTTTAAACATCCTAAAAATCATTCAACTTTAAATCAATCAAAAGTACACATTCTACTTTTTAGGTTCTACTAGGAGATGGTTTGGGGGTCTGCTGAATGTTTGTACTCTCTAGGTACATTATAAATTCTAACTTCTCCTGCTCCTCACATCACCAAACAATGCTTTAATTATTATCAATCACCAACTAAAGACTCTACAAACAATGATGTCTACATGGATTGTTTCACAACCACCTACCCTAGCTGCGTTAACTAGCTCTAATTTAGGGATTTGTTAGAAGCACGAAACACTGATGATAAGTAGGGATGAGCGAGTTTTTAAAACTCGATCCCGCTGTGAATTTGGCCGTTCTCGCTTACCGAAATTGTAAGCTGGAATTTAAAAAAAAAAAGATTGCGTCGGCTGCATTCATTGATCAGCTCAGTGTGCAATCCCCACACTAGAGGTTAAAGAAAGCTTTCCTCAGCCAATCAGGGAGCACTAGAGGTTTTAAATGGGGAGACTTGTCGCCATTTAGAATGATTGCAGCTCTGAGAATCCACTGCGATCCCGGGTATCTTCTCAATGAATGCGGATGAGGAAATTTCACAAAATCATCGGAAGTCCGAGGAAATTTTCATGAGATTGCCAGAGGCTCATCCCTAATAGTAAGGGGATTATTAGGTTTTTCCAGAAGTGACATGCCTATATCTGCAAACTGCTACCCAGCACTGAAAGACTTTCAGATATTCCCTATAATATTATTTTGTATGTGGCTGAACATTTATGACATCCATGACTTCCAAGGTTATTGGGTTAGAGATACATTACTTGTTTGCTATGTTTTTATGTTCTTTTTTCCTTACAGTTTTTAATTATATGCTTTTCATTTTATCTTTGTCTGCTACTCATTGATCTTATTGTGTATCTGTATGTTAAAAAAAAAAATGCTTCAGAAATGGATACCTCTGAGAGCATCTCCTTCAGCCCTCCTTTTCTGTACATTGCATAAAGACCCAGTAGTGACATAAGGGTTAAAACTAAGGGCTAATTTTTAATCTAGGGGAAATGCTACCTGTAGCGTCTCCCCGCGGCAGCCCTATAGGGAATGAATCTGGTTGGCAGTCAGTGATACCAGTAGCACCTACTGTTGCCAGTTGTCACATGTTCAAATGCTGGTTCAAAAAAGAATTAAGCAAGGTGCCAGCCACGAGAAGTTGCGTGACTCAAAAGCAAGTACCGGTTGTCCCCAAGTTAAGGACATCCGACATACAGACGACTCCTAGATAAAAATGGGGCCTCCCTGCTCGCTCGTGTGCAGGACGAAGGCTTAATGGGGGACGGTTTGCATGACTTACAGAAGAAATCTTTTGCTAAACACAGCTGGGGTTGTGGGTGACCTTAAGGACTGAGGTCTCCTGCAAGCTCTTTTAACTCTTAAATGACCAAGACAAACTCTGCAGTTGTTTCTTTTTGCATATTAAAGCACAGCTTGCTCCAGAATGTCTAGGCTCCATGAAGTTTGTTTTTTTTTTTTTACTTTGTTTGTGATTAGCTTACAGTGAGGATTTTATACAGTAACTGACACCTCACTGTCTAATAATTTGTTGAGACACACATCTGTCCTAACTGCATTTATTAAAATAATGTACCTGTTCCAACTTACATACAAATTCAACTTAAGAACAAACCTACAGTCCCTATCTTGTATGTAACCCGGGTACTACCTGTATGAATCTTCCCTAAGCAAAGCCAGGGACCAGTAATATGACAATTAAAGTGCCAGTTTCTTATCTTTGGGGTCAATTTTTCTTTATTACAGAAGCAGAAGAGTTAGTATTGGTTATGTCCTTTCCCAGTGGATATTTCTTCACAATTTGATTTTAATGACAGAATTAATCCTGCGTTGATGGTCTAATCATACTCTGATGCTAGGCCTGGCAAGATATTACAGCAGCAGAATTGGATTTACTAATCTGTGCAATGAAAATGAGAAATATCATTTAGTTTTAATAATTCTCTGGGCTCTCAGCCATCTGTCACCATGCCCTAGCAAATGGCTACAGCAAATCTCTGTATGAAAAACCATATTTCTTCTCTGTGGCCACTATCTGAAATTATTTTAATACATCTTGATTTGTTTAAATATGGCAAAAACCCAAACCACAACAAAAAACTAGAATAGACAAAGAAAGTGTTAGTTGGTCAGGAGATAAGTATTTATTATAAAAATGGCACATGGTAGATAAAGAAACAAACTGATTAAAACTGATATGTAATGCATGAAAATGTAGCAGTAATTATATTGCTAATGTTATATTACACTTGAGCACAGTGCAGACATCCTAGCCCAAATGTTTGATTTTAAATAGAATGGGAAAAGGTGAACTTTGTTCGGCAATAACAATTTCCCAGGGGTGCTAATCAAACCCTATTCTACAATGAAATTCTATTTTTTGTCATCTCTGTTGTACTTTAAAAAGAGTTTCATTACTCTGTCCATTTGACATTTATTCACCGTAACAGGAAGTGAATAGGGACCCAGTCATCAATAAACCCCTAATTCTATCAGAAATAAAAGGAAATATTGGTTGGATTTGTGCTTGCATTTTATCTCTAAAATTATGTAATTCACTAGTTAAATTCTTGTTTAATGTTTAAAATATAGTAGTATATTATAGTTTCTCAATTCTTATATGTGGTGGCTGCATTTGTTTTCTATTTCTTTCTTGGCACTAAATTCATTTGACCAAAATTGTCTGTTGACTGTTAGTGTAGAATCAAAAGAACTTAGTAAGGCTATATACACGCGTTGGATGATTCTCGTCTGATTAGCTTTAGGGCTGGTATCGGACGAGAATCCAATGTTTGTATAGCGGCCGTCCAACACCATTTTGTGGATCTGTCCTGCTGGATCCAAAACAAAGAACGTGAATGGGAGAGAGCACAGTGGGGTGGCGATCACTTGTTCTCCCCTCTCTATAAACCAGAACAGCGCTGTATGTACACCTCTCGTTCATACATCCTTCAGTCTTTTGTCGTTGGAAAGGATCGTGAAAAATCCACTGTGTGTAAACTTCCATAAATCAGACAAACATCTGAAGTTTTTTTTAACAACTCCTTGCTGAATTGTCCAATCAGATTTTAAAGCATGTAAACATATTCTTATCTTTATTAATTGAGAGATCAATTGAGTATGGATGATCAAATATTTATATCCAAGTATATATCATACTATTTTATTAAACTAAATTAAATTATTAAATAAATATTATTTTTGTATTCCTTTTTTTGCAGCGGTTTACACGGCTGTGCTGAGCGTTACATGAGAATGTTAGATGGTAATGGCTGCATGCTCCCCACTAAATATATATATTTATGTAAATTATTTGGATTAGAGACGATATGTTTGGGTTGTACTGTAGCGCAGACCAGGCAAGATTTTGTGGCTCTATTCCAACTGTGTCACTTTATGTCTATTAATGTACAGTATGTTCATGTTAGTATGGTGGAATGGATTTTTGATGAGAGATGAATCACTTGGTAACAGCCAGTTTGCACATACATTACTATGTACACAAAGCAAAAAACTTGATATGTCACTTTCAGGCTAGTCAGCATTTGTATGACAATTGAGTGTGGCTTATATTTTATACAATATATACATATACATCAATATTAACATCACAGCTACTCATTGGGCCTGATTTATTAAAGCTCTCTAAGGTTGGAGAGGATACACTTTCATCTGTGAAGCTGGGTGGTCCAGCAAACCTGGAATGGATCTGGTCCAGGATTCAACACATTTGCTAACAAATAGCAAATTACTTTAAAGAAATTAATTTCAGGTTTGCTGGATCACCCAGGTTTACTGATGAAAGTGTATCTTCCCTAGCCTTGAAGAGCTTTAACCTCCCTAGCGGTAACCCCAAGAGTGACTCGGGGTAGAAAAAAGTTGCTACAAGTGGCAACCTCCAGTCACTCTCGGGGTTGGAACACCTAGGGAAGGTTAGTAATTAGAGTGCTTACCTGATCCGCCGGGGTCCCGCGCCATCCAGCACCGCGATCTCCGTCTTCTTTCTTCTTCCTGCTTCTGCTCCGATGAGTCACCGGGGGAGTTCCCGGTGACGTTGGTGCGTGTGTACGTCCTGGCCGGGCGGGGTGGGAAATTCAAAATCCATTTGTAATGCAAAATAACTGTATTGAATGCAATACATTGGATTTTTATGTGTAAAAGCAGTACATTGTTTTCAAGAACATTTATTTTACAGTATGTATAATACTATGAGTAGTTTTTAATTAAAACATTTTTTTTAGTTATATATATTTTGTAATTTATTCAATTTATTGTTTTAAAATTATTTTGTGTTTCAAACTTTATTATACTCATACTATTATAATATACTGTAAAATAAATGTTCATGAAAAACAATGTACCGCTTCTAGACATATAAAACCGGAAAGAAATGAACCGCTAGGGAGGTTAATAAATCAGGCTCATTGACTGTGAATGTGTATGTTAATGCCGGTAAACTATTACTACTAATAATTATATTTATTTAAAAGAGCTAATTATATCATTAAGCCTTAATGTTTGACACTTCACATAGTACGATTTGATAGAATAATAAACTTATCTACTGTACATCCATACAGCAATCTAATCACATATCTGAGGGACTGAGGCAAGTTATAATGTAGTCAATCAGTCATACCCATAAACAGATCAGATCAGGTCAGATTACAAATCTTAGAGAGCGGTGAAGGAGAATGAAGGCAAAAATTGAATAAATTGTTATACAGTAGTTCAGAATGGACTGTGCAAATGGTTAAATTAGGGTGGATTATAAGAAAATAAACACACAGAAGGCTATATACACAAATGTGGTTAGTGGGTTGGAAAAATTTAGCAACAACTGGCCCTTTCTGTAATGTTTTTGTAATGTTCTTGTGAAAGATGAATGACTCCTGATATATAAAAGCGGCATAAGAAATAAGGCAATCAACCAACAAACCTGTGTTCCCAGTGTAATTGAATACACATTGGTGTTATAATATAATACAGTCTTACATGAAATAGATAAAGCACAGCGGCAGAGACACAAGTAGCTCCTTGTCCTCTTAGAATATACAAACAATTTATTTTATGTTCAGAACAACCTATTACATACTCAATGGGGCTATTATGCTTAGTTCTTAAACATTCTACTCTGTACACCCACAGATGGTAAAACATTTTATAAAATTTTGAAAACTTCATATTTTAACTGAAGATAATTTTATGTGAAAAAAAATACCCAGGCTACTTAAAACATACTTACATAGTGAGTTAGGTTGAAAAAAGACATAAATCCATTAGGTTCAACCACTAGGGAAATAAACATATATAACATATATACCAGATATAAAACCCTATGGACATAGTTGATCCAGAGGAAGCCAAAAAATTCCCCTGATACAATTTGCTGGGACTTTCATGAAATGTATAAAAAAAAGGAATGTAAGGGGCTTTACTAGAACGTGAAAAAGTGCCAGTGTCAATCTGACGTTTGCGCAGTGAGACCGGCACATTTTTTTACATTTTCAGGAAGGCTTGTCACCCAATCTTGTACCTGCACAGTGCAATCAGGATGGCTGAGGATCTCAAACCTGAATAAATACCAGGTGAAGATCCCAGCATCTGAGTGAGGAGAGGTAGGTTTAGGTAAATATATGCGAACAAGCAGGTTGTTGCAGTTTACTTTAGAAGAAGTGAAAAAGCCTGTCTCTTCTCCAATAAAGAACCTGCCTGCTCACATGTTTTTTACTTTTAAGTTGAGTTTGGCTTTAATTGCTTTCTACTAACAACTTTGTTTTTATTGCTTTTTTTCTTTCTGTTATTTTACAGGTCCCTGCTGTTGTGTATGGTACCTATCAATTACACAAAAAAAAGAATCCAGCCTTTTTCTACAATTTTAACACAGTGAACCCTTGAAATAACTTTCAGGTCTTTGGGGAGCCCCTGTTATAATGAATATTATCACAGCTCATGCTACATTAGTGTGGCGGTCAATAGGAAAAATGCATTGCTGGCCAGTGGGAAGAACGGGGTCAGGAGAAAGACCCAGCCAGGGGGACGCACCGGCCAGAGCTGCGGACCATGTCCCCCGTGCAAATCCCTGGCTCACTGTGATGCCAAAGTGAGAGGGGGCTATGGTGTTATGACGTCACTATGGGGGAGGTTCCTCCCCTTTGATTGACAACTGGCTCCTCGCACATGCACGGTCAGGAGCCGGTAATTTTAGTGGTCCGCGGGACCAAAAAGGTTGGCGACCGCCGATCTAAACTGACCTGAGAGGAACAGATAGATCATTGCTCAAGGAACCCCTGGCAACCCCTGGAGAAACCCTGGTTGAGAACACTTTTCTAAAGCAACCAGAGACAGCTAATAAAATTTGAAAGAGTTTCTAGAATTTCCGCACTGTAAACTAAAAAAAAATACTGTATCTGAGCTTTATAAGGGGCAACAACATCATAACATCACCCCCATAGAGACATTTCTATTTACAGAAACAATACATTCCATTTTGTGTTCACGCTAAGCAACTCTTGAAATGATCCCTAAACACAAAAGCAAAAAAGTTGCAATAATCCCTTCTGTAATTCCCCTGTGTGATTGTTGTAGCTTTGGTTGACACCCTGGCCACTGTGCCCTAACATTTACACCCAAAACAATTCTGACTTTTTCAGTCTTTCATGGCTCACGCAGATTTCAAACATCTGAAGGATAAATGGACTGTGTCTATGCTTGTTAAAAAAAAAGTTTAACTTCCTTTGTAATATTTTTGTACAAACTTGTTTTGCATATGTTAGAAGATTCAGTTCAAAAGAACTTAAAAAATAAATATTGCATGACAAAACTGTTCTGTGTAACATGGGAAGCACAATCTCTCCTATGCCATTACATTTCCTTTTGCAGTAAAGAAACAGTCAAGTGTGTAAACTCTTATCATTGCTGTTCCTTGTGTGGAGGTGGAGGCTGTGTGGGAGGAACCTTAGCCTTGTGCCCTATAAAACCAAACACTTGCTATTATAGTAGCATGACATAACTGGAGCAGGAATTTCCAGAAAGTCTCACAAGGTATGGGGAAGGTGACAGGAGCTCAAACACATTACAAGGAGAAATAACTGTAATATAACCTTTGTACTGAATTGCTGGGTATTCCCTTTGTTACTTCATAATTACTGAAACTAATAAATAACAAGATTAATTTACTGCAGTCAAACATAATGTTTGTTCTCGTTGAGGGTCTCATATAGGGCCTGGTTGGAGAAGATACACTTTCATCAGCAAATCTGGAGTGAATTTCTTCAAAGTATTTTTCTAAATGCTAGCAAATGTTTTGAATTCTGGACCAGATCTATTCCAGGTTTGCTGGATCACCTAGCTTCACTGCTGAAAGTGTGTCCTTTCCAGCCTTGGAGAGCTTTGTTAAATCAGGCATAGTGTTTCAATAATGAGATTCCATGTGCATATTTTGGTTCTTTACTGTCAAAGGCTCATACTCTTAGTGGCACAAGTCAGCGGAGAAGTTTAGTACATGCTTTGAGAAGAATGGCATCATAAAAAAGTGCATTTATAATAAAAAATAATATCAAAATTACCCCTTTCAACACAGAGAATAATTGCAGAATATCTAGCTTGAAAACAGGACTGTGAGAACTACAAAGTATGAGCTTATTATACTATGCAGCCACATTGTAGTTGTGCGAAAATCAGAAAGTTTCCTCCATTTATATTCTTTCATGGAATATACTTTGCGGAAGACTGATTTGTAAAATGTCTCTCTGTAACTTGGAAAATAAATGCAATTAAATCAATATTATCATTACAGCACATTATTAATTATCATGTACACATGTACAGACGATTCTCAATCCATATGAACGTTCAGCTCGGGCAAGAATCTGACGTGTACAGAAGTCACCCAACGTCGTTCATGGAACCGTCCTGATGGTGAACAACCGCAACACAAATAAAGTGAAAAGAGCACAGCTGCTCGCTCGTTATTCCCCCTCCCCTATCCATAGAACAGAGCGGTGCTGTTTGTACTGCGTTTGCTCATTCATCAGTCACTGTTTTATTGCTGGAAAAGATTACGCTGCCTAAGTCTCACAAAAACTTACAGAAAGCCTGTATGTGTATGTTGCTAATATATATATATATATATATATATATATATATATATATATGCAAAATGTTTGTGGTTTAAGTGAAACCATATAAATAGGTATGATGTCTACAGAAAGAGGCAGGCCCCAGAATCTTGAATCTCTAAAGCTGAACTCCAGCAAAACTGAATATATAATGCCTTTTATGCATTGCATATACCATCATCCTTACCGTTTCTGTGACTTTTTTTCCATGTGATTATTGTGATTAGTATAATAATAAAAACAACATGAATAAAGTGGGGTACCTGCATCATTTGGAACATCCATTTACATGGGTATAAATGACAATATTTGAGGAATTAACCTCAAAATATAAATAGCTACAATGTTTAGAAAAGAAACTCTTTTTATAAAACAGGGAAACTGACATTCAGTGGGAATCAGTTAATGCCATGGGAATGTCAGTTTCCCTGCTTTATAAATAGAGTGCCTAGTTTCTCTTTTCATTGGTGGCAAGTAGAGCTATGCTTTCTTACTTGATGATCAGTAAAGAAAGACTTGCTTATGGAGAAGAAGGGGAAGAGCCAGATTTATTTGGTTAAGTGAGGACAAGTTCCCTTATATTAGTGATAAGTAAAGAAAAATACACTTACATTGTTGGTCTGTGTAACCAACGCAGCGATCAAGACTTAATGGGAGCGCAGAGCTTCCCTGGATACCTACGTCATGCATCCTGGGAGTCTCCAGGTACTCCGAGATCCGGGCATGCCCAGAAGGGGTATTTTTCCTGCTAGGGGAAAGAGATGTTGATTTCATGTATGCGCAGTAAGTTTGTCTATCTTTTTTTTCCCTTTCAAATTGGCTACGTCACCCAGTTTCACACCTGCGCAGTGCGAGTTCAGGTGACAAAGAAAGGAGATGGAAGTGAAGACAGAAGATAGCAGCGCCGGTGCTTTTTCTGCCCCGAGGCGAAGAGGAATTCTAGGACGATGCGGGGTCAGATCGTGGGATGGACCTGCGGGATTAAACATAAGTGTCATTTTTTGATTTTATAGTTTAGTTACAATTTAAATACAACACGGTATATATAGAATTAAAGGGAAAACTGGCCTGCATGTATAATTTACAGCACACTTATGCATAAAGCTCAGCTCCAGGCATTTCCCTAAAATATAATGCCCCCCACCCTAACTCTCCAGTGTACAAAATAAAAAAAACATCTCATACTGGTTAAAACATATTTGATGGAGTTAAGGGGGTTCTCTAACTATTAGCTTCTGAACACTAATGTATTAGAAAAGGAAGAAATGTATTTAATCCCTTTCTTGAGTTTGACTCGAGTTTCCTAGCTTCTTGATATGGTAATATAGAAGTAACTTTAATTAAATTACTTATTTGTACCCGTCATGAGGAAAGGAAACAGCATTTATGGTTGTTTCTTTACAATTAAATATAGGGTGATGCTTTTGTATGTCTTTTTTATACTCTATTCATTAATAAAACCTTTAGTTACATCATATTTTATAGAGAGAACTTGATTTGTTACTATTTATCTGAGCTGGATTTCTGTTGGCAGAGCCAAGCCTAGAACTGTCTTTCTAGAAAATCTGATGCTTGTTAGCATGCTTTCTTCCTGACTTCCATAAAGGGTTGCAGTGATCAAAAATGGTTTGCTTCCAGATAGATTTAATTTCCACCTTTTTGGTTTTTTGTGAATAGCTACAATCTGAATATGGGTTAAGACAGAAACCCCAAATTTACATACTGTACTATATCATTGAACATAGCTTACAAGATTTTAGCTACAAGGTTTGTAGCTAAACTATAACTGATTACTTCTACTATAACTCATACCATGATAAAGCACTGCAGATAAAACCATTGATGCCATTAATCACCCCTTTTTATATAGGAAATGACATACTGACACATTCAAAGCCACATGACTAAAACTGCTAATCTTTAGAACACACAAGTAATTAGGCACAATCATACTAACATAAAATTCTAATATACAATACATTACTACCATGCAGTCTTTTCTTGCTATTAAAATAATGTCTGCTGTTTGCTTTGTGTTTATGACCTAAAGCTCAACTATACCCTAACCTGAAGAAGTCACCGGGGAACGCAGGTGAAACAGGAGACATGGGGGTCACCACAGACACAGGGAAAACACAGGAAGCCACAGGAGGCAAAGGTGACACGGGGGTCACAGAAGACACAGGAGAACGCAGGAGGCACAGGAGACATGGGGGTCACCACAAATACAAGGGAACGCTGGATCATCATAAGGGAACTGGCATGGAAACAACAGACTGGTAGACAAAGGGTTAGCACATGAGCTGGACTGGGAAAGCACTAAATTAACAGACAGGTGTTTGGGAAATGCTTAGCAGAGCTAGGGGGCTCAGGACTAGTAGAGACATGCTGTACGAAAGCCGAGTGCTGTGTCTGAGCTAGCTAAATACTTAGGGGCAATAAGGAGGCTATTACCTGATTGGCCAGCAAGAGGAGCAATACAGAATAAATCTGGAAGAACCTGGGCCCAGGCTAAGAAGAGGCACCTATATTTTAGCAAAAAATAAATAAGGGAGAACTCAAAAGTTGTGATAAACTGCTCTCTTCTCTTTTTTTGTTATCAAGAGGTTTTATAAAAGATTAAAATAAGGTCATCCTGGAACTGAAAAGGCATAGGACAAAATAGGGCCCTGAGCAACTATAAAGTGGGGGCCCCAAATATAGCTAATTGTTTCTCCCCGCACCAGTGCCTTTCTGTTGGGGTCCTGGAGAAGGTGAGGATCATGGGTGATTGCCCGGTCTCCCCTACCCTAAAACTGGCCCCGTCCTGGAAACTCTTTTGAGGCTAGCTTCATAAGAATGTTATCCTAACCTTCAATAAGATGCCTACAAACTTCATATTTCTGAGAAAAGTTAATTCTCTAGCAAAATTCAACATTTGTGACAGGATTAGGACCATTATTATTCCTTAGTAAGGAACCACCATAGGAATGATTTACAGTTTCAAGAAAACTACCGGCTTTCAAAACTACTTTTATACTAAAAAACTGCCAACCTGGAAAAAAAGTGATTAAAGAGGAATACGTTAATATGTGAATTTAAAAAATATATATTTCTCTGAATAACTGTGTGATGTAAACATTTCATGAGCAGTTCATATAATTACACTTATACAGAAGGAAAGAAGACTCTTCTATATTATTGTGGATCTCTGTTGAAGTTCGCTTTTGGTTAAATAAATACTCAATTCTTTAATCTATCTGCTCTAGAAACTATTTCTCATGTAGTGATAGTTCCAACTGTAAGTTCCAAGGTAATTTTTCAGAGCTGAAGCTTAAACAAATGTATTCACATACACTAAAACCTGTAAAATATAGCAGATATTAAAGAAATGAAGCTTTAACACAAAGCTGTTTTTGTTTTATGGACCCCGAAGTCATTACTGGGTTTTCCTATTATGAGGATACTGCAAATTGGCACTTAGGTTACTGGGTTTTATTATGTCTATCTGTAGAATATGTGTAACAAAATGTAAAAAAATATTTTGAACCAGGTGAACATTTTTTCTGTTTCTATCCTACTTTGAAAGACAGGAATGTACTTCCAAACTCATGTATGCACATTTGCAACAAAATGAGACATTTTTCAGATTTCTGTTTAACTGGCTCCCTAAAGTCTGCTCCGACAGCTAAGGAAGCACAATACATTATAACTTAGCTGGGTCTACATGGACGTTTTTAAAAATACATGTAAATGTTCCTATTGTGTTTATACGCCTTTTTAAGCACTTTTATTAGCATTTTAAAGCTTACCTTTAAAATGCTGGGAAACGCCTATGCCACATTTTCATGCATTGGGAAAACGTCCCATTGAAGTGTTTTTGGGTGTTTTCCAGCTTTAACCCAGCGTTTTATTTTTTTAAACGTTGCAAGCAACGTTTAAAATAAGCCTTTTAAAAATGCCTCAAGGAAACGTCCTGGTGTGGATTATCCCATTGGAATGCAAGGGGATTTCAAACATGGGAAGTTATTGAAATTGGTATGATGAGTTGATTACCCGCTTAGTTTAATATTTCAGTAGATGCCTCCTATATCCCCACAGTATTGTAGCAATTCAGAATATGCAGAAAGAAAGATGACTTAATTGACACATATATAAAATCAAATACCAGAAACTTTTTGTTTAGAAAATATTAAAACACGAAAAAAGATTATGCCATTTGTCTTCACATGCAAGACGCCACGATCTGAACATCAATATTGCTCATAGATTGGACTATAGTATATAGTCCAAATATCAAATGATTTACCAGCTAACAGTATAGCATCTCACATCATTAGAGGGTGTCTTGACGCGTTTCACGGTCAATGCCGCTTCATCAGGATAATAACGTTGAGAGATAATTCCTTATAGCTCATATTATACATTACAGTATCTTGTCATCCTCATTCAAATATATATAGGGCCTCAAAGCAAACCAAGAGCTCATGATGAGGGTAAATGCAAACTGATAACAGATAACAGAGAGGAATCCCTGTATAGATGTACATGAATTGCCACTTCAAAAATGCTGACGGCATGAGCTATCAGAGCTGGGACCTATGGTCTATCTCCTTCCTTTTTGAAGTGGCAATTAACCTACATCTATACAGGAATACCTCACTGTTATCAGCTGTCCACTAAGTGTGGTTTAGGTTTAACTGTGGTTGGCAAAAGAACTGTAGGGTTAAACCACACTGAAATGAAGAGGGGCAGCTAGGAACAACTAACAGCAGATTCCAATCATTGGTCTGAAAGGTTTACTATGCTTGAAAGTTATAAAAGGGATTGAAGTAAGCAGCATGATGGGCGAGTGGGCCCACGTGTGGCAAGGTGTACTTATTGATGATACTTTCTGCATTCAAACATTTCTTGGTGGAGTTCTATAATAAATCAGATTCCAAGAAAAAAAAACAACAACTTTTTTTCCATTTTAATATTATTAATATTAATATTATTATTAATAATAATAATAATAATAAACAGGATTTATATAGTGCCAACATATTACGCAGTGCTGTTAAATAATGAGAAGAAAGAAAGCTTAAAACTTTTGCCATATTTTTACTGGTATATGTATGTATTCCCATGAGAAGTTTTACCCCTTCACACAACAGGTTAAAGAGTCCTATTGGGAATCCCTACATTTGACAGTTGACTGGAACAAATTTCCCCATTGGGTGGTTACCACCATTCAACTTTAGATCTACCCACCCTGATAGAGTTTCTGATCATTGCCCAATCTTTTCAAATATAGACAACAGTTTTTGCTGGAGTTTTACTGTAAAAATATATAAATGTTCCAAATATTCTAAACCAAATGAACATTTGGTTATGTGGAAACATGAGATGGAATAAATTCTAAGAGTTACTGAGAAACTGTCCTTATTCAATGTACACCCTGTGGCAACACGCCTGGACCAGAAGTCCCACATTCCATATAACCATGCGGCCTCAGCCACTGTGCAATTTCTTTTCCTGTAATTGAGAGACTCGCAGTGTGGTCAGGTGGGTTCTTCAAACAGTGTGTTATTTTTTAAATGACACAACCCAGGAATACATTTATCAATGATTCAAAATAACTCAATTATTGTCAGCTAATGTCAGTTATTCATTGTAATCAGATTAAACAGATTTTTTTATAGTGTTGCTGTGAGGCTCTGAATATTTTTAGGATACGAGTCTATGCAATTTTTTTGTATAGGAACTTCAGAGGGATCTAGAAAAATGAAGTGTACATTGTTTTGTACTGATAACCTATAAGGAATACAATGATTGGGATAGTTGTCTGCATGTATGATTGCAATGCTAAACCTTAAAGTAATTTTTCATGTAACCTTATTTTTATGTAACCTCATTTATTTTAAATATCTTTCTTGATTGTGGGACAAATTAGCGTTACACATGTACACACTGCTCAGTTCCATGGAGAAGGGAGGGGGTGGATGAGCAGGATGCACTCCATTGTGTACTCCATTAGAGAAAATACTAAATCCAATGGTTATCCCCATCACGGCACGATAGCAACTTGGCCTGAATGTGAGGTTTGGCATTTTTCCAATATTATAAAAATGAATGGATTTTACAAGAACGAAAAAGGGAACTATATTTCAATAATTTATTGCTTCAGCAAGAATGAGCTTGAAATACCAGCAAGGGAAATTATGTAGGCATTATTCCATGACACTAGAAGGTGTTCACAAAAAATACATTGACCTTAGGTGAATGTGTTTATGCTTCTCTGGTGGTGGTATGCAGGGCATAATTCTGTTTTATTGAGATTTCAGTTCAGGTATATTAAAGACAGGAAGTGGTAGGAAATGTCTACAATGGTGACAAAGACAAAAACAAAACATTTTAAACGATTTTATTGCAGTCTAGGCCTCACTGGGGTGACTACTACACCGACCCCTTTCCTTGTACAGAAGATAGGAACTGGGAGAAAATCTCCTCGAACTAGAGCAAACAAATAAAGAACTGACAGCAATTTAATATTTTCAAAGATTTATTGGATTTTCACTTTTTTGGAGAATAACAAAAAAAAGAAAAAGAAGGCGGGCATTTACATTTCACAGACATATGTTGATCTCAGAACAAAGCCAATAGTGTAAATCAAAAATAGTTAAATACTAAAAATTCTAAACAGATAAGAGGACAGGTAGAAAAAAAAGGTCAGCTGGTAACCTCAAAAAATAACAACAAAACTCAACAATGACTAGGCCCTAAAACAGGGTAGAACAATAGGCTATCGTCATGGTAACCCAGATAGTATCCTAATAAATTACAACTTAGTAGCTCTTAGAACAGGAGATCAGACTCTAAACAATAAACTGACAGCAATTTTAACTTTTCCCTTACTCTATCCAAAACTTTTGACTGGAGAGGCTTTGATGTTTAAAATGTTGCAATGTATGCACCCATTTGGGTTAATTTTGTAAGATTATATTCCATTCAATTTCTTCATATAGTAACTTGTACATTTAGTGTCATTTAGACAAGCACGACATGATATAATGATTTAGCTGATTTCCTCACCATCTTTTATTGTGACCTTATATAGATGTGCTTTTGGTGTTTACACAAAGGGGATGTTGTGTTGCATGCATTCAATGCCATATGATAGAAAAACAAGATCTGACTATAAAAACGATCTAAAATGTCCAAATCACGTACAGCTAATGGATTTCAGAAAACATGAACATACTCTATATGTTTATAAACTACTTTCTACAACAGCCATACATTATAAGTAAAAGCCACAATTACAGTTTCACCTGCAAAACAATTTGCTCATAAAATCTGGCATTCATATAAATACAATGATTGAGACAGATTTCATGACAGATTCATGAGGGATGATCCAACAAACCTGTAATGGATTTCCTAAAATATTTTGCTATGAGTTGGCAAATGTTTCTAATCTTAGATAACTTATTCTAGGTTTGCTGGATCACCCAGATTCTCCCATGACAGTGTTTATCTTAATCAATCTTGGAGAGTTTTAATAATTAGGACCCAATATTTTATCAGGAAATGTATCTGGCTTCAATCCATTGAATACTAAAAGTATCAGATAATATACCTAACCGTCTATATTTTGGAAATAGGATTTAGGCATGGATTTCAGCTGCTGCACCCCCTTTTTTTAAAATGATAAAGAGTTTGGGATTAAAAGTACCATTTTTGTGTTTGCAGATGACACCAAACTATGTAATAGAATTAAGTCCATACAGGATGTCTATAATCTACAAGCAGACCTGGATGTACTGTTTGATTGGGCAGCCAAGTGGCAAATGACATTTAATATAGATAAATGTAAAGTTATGCACTTGGGAGCTAACAACATGCATGCTTCATACTGTCTAGGGGGAATACATTTGGGGGAGTCAGAAATGGAAAAGGATCTGGGGGTTCTGGTAGATCATAGACTTAATACCAGCATGCAATGCCAAGCTGCAATATCTAAAGCTAGTAAAGTACTTTCTTGTAATAAAAGAGGAATAGACTGCAGAGATGGAGACATAATCCTCCCCTGTACAAAGCATTGGTCAGACTACATCTGGAATATGCCTTCCAGCTTTGGGCACCAGTTCACAAAAAGGACATTGTGGAATTGGAGAGAGTTCAGAGAAGGGCAACTAAACTAATAAAAGGAATGGAGGAGCTCCGCTATGAGGAGAGATTAGCTGAACTGAATCTATTCTCCCTTGAGAAGAGACGTATAAGGGGGGATATGATCACCCTGTATAAATATATAAATGGTCCATATAAAGAACTTCCCAATCATTCACTTTAAGATCGTTACAAAGAACAAGAGGGCATTCTTTGCGTCTGGAGGAAAAGAAGTTTAATCTCCAGATAAGGAAGGGATTCATCACTGTAAGGGCTGTGAAAATGTGGAATCAGCTCCCTCAGGAAGTAGTTTCAGCAACTACTATAGATTGGTTTAGGAAAAAGCTGGATGATTTCTAGAAGCACAGAATATAACTGGGGATTATGGATTTCAAGTTCCAGGGAACATCTGATTGCCTCATGGAATCAGGAAGAAATTTTATTCCCCGGTTGGAGCAAATTGTACCAGGGTTTTTTTTTGCCTTCCTCTGGACCAACTATGTCTACAGGGGTTTATATCTGAGATATGTTTATTTCCCTACTGGTTGAATTTGATGGACTGATGTCTTTATTCAACCTAACCTACTATGTAACTATGTAAAAACTAACATTTTTACTTTATTTAGAAGAGTTGTCTACCTTTCTATGTAAAGTAAAAATGTTGAGTTTAGGTTTGCTTTAAGTTCAGCCTTTCCCTTCTTTATCCAAAAACTTTATTTAGAAGAGTTGTCTACCTTTCTATGTAAAGTAAAAATGTTGAGTTTAGGTTTGCTTTAAGTTCAGCCTTTCCCTTCTTTATCCAAAAACATTTTGTCCTGTTCTAAAATTTAACATTTGGATATTGTCAGTTTTCCTTTTACACATCATAAATCTAATTGGTTGCTAAGGGGTCTATTATTAAAGCAGTGAATGTGATAAATTCAGTACACATTCACTGCTCAGGAATTAATCACTATCAAATTCATTGCTTTCAAAAAAAACTCTAAAGAGTGGAAAAAAACTGAACTTGATTATTAAAAAAATGCAAGCAGGCATGTCCTTTATTGCTGAAGGGGCATGCCCTGCTTGTGTTTTCCTTCAGTTCTAGTTGTACATGGTAAGAACAATATATATAACTACAGTTTTAAGATAATTATGAGAAAAGTAGTGTGAATTAATGATAGTTAATCCCATGAAAATGAAAGTCAGTTGAATGAAATTGTGACTGATCTCTTTCAGGATCAAATAATTAAATGTCAGTTTTGCTGTAGTAGGAAGTTATGACTTAGCAGCTAATGGCTGTATTTCCGTACATCTGCACATGAAGATTGGAGATCTGGGTAAAAGAAATCATTTTCTATAATAATGTGTGGGTAAACAGTATAAAGTGATGGGCTGATGTCCCAGACTTTAGCATACCTTTGCATAAGGGAAACATAATGGAAAAATGTACATAAGGAAACATGTGCTAAATATATGGGCTACTATATGTGACCTCTTTATTTTTGGTAAGTACCTGGCTGTCATGCTCACATTCTGGTTCTCAGAGCCAGGACATATTTTGTGTGGTTAAGGAGGACTAATGCTTGTTCTGGGTACAGCTAGCATTTTCACATGTAAGTTAGTAATGACCACCTACATATTTATCTCAATGTTTTTTAAAAGACTTTAAAGCAGAACTAAACTTCCTAAAATAAAAATTGCAATCAGACAGTTCCGTATTGCAGAATGGTCAGGTGATGTCTCTTCTGCAATAAAATAAACTTACCTGCCTGATCTCAGTTTTTTTTATAAATCCTGTCTGCTGATCCCCAACGCAATATTGGAAACCTATGTCACTCCTCTTATAGACGCAGAAACTGAGCCATAATATTATAAGCTATAGTAAGTTACCTTGAAATGTACATATGAAGAAAAAGCAACTGTAAGTAGTACGCAAATACAGAAAATGTGATTGTTCAGAGATAAAACTTGTACTATATCAGCTGTATATTTTTGTTGCACTTAATTCAAGTTAAGAATGCAATCTAGGTTGTGTTTCATATGTTTTGTTTGATATTGAACCCCCCCCCCCCATCTATTCTTTTCTTCTTTACATCTTTCCTTTGTTAACTTTACTTTATATGTTAAACAATGTATATATATATATTTTTGTTACTTGTATGTTAAAAATGTAAAACCTTAATAAAAAAGATTGAAATAAAAAAATCCTGTCTGCTTGAAATTTTTGGGAAACTATGGTTCCAATTTTAAAAAGTTAAATCCTTTAGTGCCGATCCAGTTACATCAGTATCCTATTGTATTATGTATTACTTAGCTAACTGGGACGGCCCAGCTCTATTACAACCTAGGAAAAAGTGACTTGTAATTGTACAAAATAAAAAAAACATTTTATGAAAAGACACAAATATCATCAAGAATCATCTCCATCTGATTATTTTTTCGAAACTTGCCAAGACTAACAGTTAAGAACCCTTTCCTTTTCCTTCAGTTAAAAAAAATAACTCTTGTGTCTTAAACATTAAACTCCAAAGTTTATTTAACATACAGATCATTTATTTATTTCTACAAGATGATCATAGATGAATCGTAGACACCAATGAATTTAGTTAATTTAATCTGTCCCTATAGCTGAGGACTTTTCTCTACATTCTTTCCAACTCCTGACGCATTTTTTTGTATCTGGCGGCCAAAACAGAATTGCATATTCGAGATGACATCTTGCTAATGCTTTGTTTACCCCTCCAGTACATAAATTTTCATTTACCCACATTGAACCTTATTTTCCAGCTGCCCAATCAACCAGAACATCTAGGTCAGCTTGAAGATTAGAGACATCTTGCAAAGATTGTATTTCACTACAGAGCTTTGTGCCATTTAAAAAAATGAAATGATTATTTTTATCCTAAACTCTGTATTTTTCACAAAATAAGGGGAAAAAGTTATGGTCATAAAACTAAACTTTGGTCACATTACTAACCATATTAACATTAATAATACAAATATATAAGTAACTACCTATTCACGTAATACTACAAATACAATCAATAGGCCAGTTTACTGTCCATTTATTGATGCCATTTTATAAACAAAATTTCATTTACACAATAACGGGTAAACTAGGCTCAAAGTAGTTTGGGTTTTAGACATGATTCCTAAAGATCCAAACTAGTATGGAATTTAAAACTATTGCTTATCCATACCCCTGGATTACTACAATATGAATAGGAAAATCTGATATACTAGGCTCATTACTTTACAGCTAAACACAAACTTTTCTATTTCTCTACTAGTAGATTGTCCTCTCCTGGGCTAAAATCATTTAGTCCCATTTCCCTGCATACTGTGACGTCCACACAACAAGCATTGGAAGCTGTGGAAGGTATCTTGAGCTCACCTCCATTTCCTCCCTGATGGATTAATGTGTTGCCATTTTCTAGGGTGGTCCAGATGTTCTTATACAGTGTGTGGGAGGCACTGCTGTGAGCAGAGAAAACACCTCTTCTTGCTGAAATTTACACAATGTCACAAAGCAGAGACTGTATGGCACGCAACAAGATACAATATAAAAGAAGTAAGAATTTCAAATCATTGTGCTGTCAGCAGTGAGGTAATTGAAAAGCTTTTTTGGGACACAAGATAAACCTAGGGGAAGGGAGGTATGGAGTAAGATTTAAGCTACGTACACACGTCCAATGGTTCTCGCCCGATAATCGGCTCAGGGCTGATATTGGATGAGAATCTTGCGTGTGACAGCGCCCGTCGTCAATCGTCCGAATGACCGTCCAGGCGGATCCACGGACGGTGGACGAATAACGATCCTAATGCAAGGGAAGGAGGGGAGCGTGCAACAGGGTGCCACTCCAGCGTTCTCCCACTCCCCACTGCATAGAGCAGAACGGTGTATGTATGTACAGCACCCATTCATGCATCTTGCAGTCCTTAGTCGTTGGACAGGATCGTGAAAGATCCTTTCCAACGACTATAATTGCACGTGTGTATGCGGCTTTAGGTTTGCTCAGAGTTCAGTGGTAGCACAGGAGAAAAGGGTTGTCCTGATTTCTGGTAATAGGGAAGATAAAGGATTGCCTGCACAGAGGTACAGCATGCCTCCTGAGTGTGAAAAGTATATGTGGCAATATAGATAAGCAGAGTGACTGTACTGGGCTATGAGAGCAGTAGGATAGCCCATCTTCCCTGTCTCCGATTGTGAATTGGTCAATTAAACAGCTGGAGACTGCGGATTCTTTCCAAGGGAAGATCTTTTGCAGCTTTGTAATGATGCCACAGGGGCAAAGATGAAGCTACAGAGCAAGGTCAAAGTATTTGAAAAAAAAAACTAAAGAACACAACAAAGTGGAAGGAGAGGGAGGTTTCAGGGTTCTTTTAAGGTGCTGACTAGGGTTTTGCTTTAATCTTTGGTTTGGTAAGGTTTGGATTGGTGTCCATTGGGCTTAAAGAAGAATTCTGGGCAAATAAAAATTATAATACACATATATATATATATATATATATATTCTATACTGTAACACAGAGGCAAAGAGAGGTTACTGGGAAAAGTCTTGAATGGGTGTTATGTGGGTCTCTGGTTTCTTAGGTTTCATTATTGAAGGAAAACCAGCAAATATTTGTTTGCAGGGAAGTCCTAACTTTCATTGCTGGTTGTTCAAAATTTCTGTACTGGGGTTGGTTTCACTGGGAATCTGCAAGAGTAGGGTGGGTCAGATTCCCAATTCCACCTCCCATGTTATCCCGAGCCCCCCTTTTTCTTAACAAAGAGAAGCTATTGCCTAGAGTTACCTTATTGCCAGCCTCCTGGGATACCTACGTCACACATCCTTCTCGGGCATGCACAGAAGGGGCTTTTTCTTACATTGGGGGAAAAAAAGCTGATTTAATGCATGTAGCTCCTTTACAGCAGGCTTTGTCACCCCATCCCATGCCAATAGCCAGAAGAAGGAAGAAGACGGAGGAAGATGGCAGGGCTTCCTTCGGGTTGTGACAAAAGAATGCAGGATGTCGCGGCACCCAATCAAGGACATCTTTGGCAGGCTAACAGTAAAGAACCCTTTCCTTTTCCTTCAGTTATCACTGATGAGTGATTTTTATTGAGTTTAGCTTTAAAATAAAAAAGCCACTTAGATCTACAGACCATGTATCTCAATATCAATTTTATCTTGGCCTAAAAGAGTTTGGAAACCCAAAAAAAGCTTTTGCAGCTTGCCTGTCCTTATATGTGGCGGTTTTTTTTTTTCAGATTTTTAACATTAGAAGAACAGCTAAGGTGATGGAGGGTCTAAGGGAAAACTCAACTGATCTGATAACTACTGAAATTGCAGACATTATTAGAACTCCTGACAGAGCGTAGATGTCAATAAACTTCTATAAAAGTTCTAATTCTTATTTGTAGTAAACAATATGAACAACCCAAAATATATCTTGTGTGCTTTGTTCTTAGAAGGATGAATCCTAATTGGCTGCTTTGGGCAACTGACATACTAATTTGATTGTACTAATAGAAGTTCTTTACAGAATAAGCCCAATAATGTCCACGAACATATCTCTGAAGATACTCTTACATGTTTGTCTTCCTGCTGAACTCCTACAGCTTTTAACCTCAAATCTTTCTTACTTCCAGCTAAGAGGAAGAGAAACTAGCATTTAGTGCAAAATAAACAGAACAGATGAAGTCATGTTTAAAAGTGTAATCTGATGTCAACTTGAAATCATCATTCATATTAGAAAAGACCAACTTTTTTTGTAAAACAGAATATATGGTTCCCCATATTTTAAAATACACTTTGTAATAGCTTGTTAATCACAACCACTGGACATTTATAGAGAGAAAAAATGCCAAATGAGATAATTAAGAGACCAGAACAACGAGGTCTAGTTCGGCTTCTACAGAAAAAAATATAATTTGCAAAATAATTCAGCTTTTTCTTTCTCTTGATTTAATAACTGTTTCACACCTTTATATCATTGGTAACACTTAATTCTTCACTGTAAGGTCTGTGAAAATCTGGAGTCGGCTCACTCAGGAAATAGTTTCAGCAAGTTCTATAGATTGCTTTAAGAAAAAGCTGGATGATTTCTAAAAGCACAGAATATAACTGGGGATGAAGGATTTAAAGAAAAATTAGCAGAAACCATTGATCTAGGGAACTTCCGATTGCCTAATGGAATCACGAGGGAATTTTTTTGCCCGTTACCACAGTTGATTTTTTGCCTTCCTCTCGACCAACTGTGTCCATAGGGTTTTATATCTGAGATATGTTTATTTTCCTACCGGTAGTACTTGACTTGATGGACATGGGATGTCTTTTTTCAACCTGATTTACTGTGTAACTACTATTTACTGTGTAATTATGTAACTATTGGGCCACCTGCAGAGGAGTATCAAATGTGTTCAGAACACATTAAAGGTTTGGTAAGGCACTAATTAGTATTACTCAAAAGCTAAAGTTTTATTTATAACAATCTATTCTGTTCAGGTCCATCATGCAAATGGTATGGGGAAAAAAGCAGCAATAGTGGTAAATAGGAAGAAAAGACTACAAGAATATCTCAGATTATTCTAGATTTTCAGACTGTGTTTTTTAATAAAATGACTTAGTATTGCATGTCTGTGCTCTACAGGGGGAACTAAGTATCAGGAACCCTGCAGCTCCCTATGTGCTTTATTGACCAATCCTCTTCCAGTTAATACTCTGCCTGCTTGGAGGTTTAAACCAGCGATGTCTATTAACTCACCTTTTTTTAAAAAATCCACTTACAAAACACATTCTGGACTGATTGGAGCATCCTGAGGCTACTCCTTAAATGGGGGGAATTGTAAGGAACCGTGCAACCCTCTATGTTGCCTATTGGTGGCACTGTGGTTAGGCATGCCTTGCATATGCTTCCACAGGCAACCAGAAGGTGGCTTAATGCAGATTTACCTCCTGGTTTGGCAACACCTGTGGCTCATAATTAGCAGGTCTATATACTTTGCTATCACAACCCTCACTTTGTCTTAGCATTGGACCTGAAATCCTGTTCCAAAATCCTTGCTGATACTCCGGCTTCTTGCTCTTTGTAATCTCACTCTTGCTCATGTTCTTGATATTTTTGCTCATTGTATATATCTACATATAGTTTATTGTCACTGTATGTTTAAGGATTATTGGACAATTCGCTGTTTGCTGTGAATACATTCACTTCCAATAAATGCATTCACATATCCCTGACTTGTGGCTTTATAGTGTATGCTGCGAGTGCTGCTTCCCCTCCAGTCCCTGTTGGTAGAAACCCTGGCACTAGCGAAGAGGGTAAAGGATAATTGGATTAAACAGTTGTGGATCTCTTAAACTGGGGTACTTGTTAGTTATATAGCTCATGGGTAGGCAAACTCCGGCCTTGAGGCCAGATACGGCCTAGTCAGCAGTCCGTTCCGGCCTAACGCGCCCTTGGTCGGCAACCTGCAGCTCTTGAGCCTCCTTGTTATGCCTTCCTTCCCTATTTACCGCGGCCGGCGTTAACATCTCAGCCGCGGGGGTAAGGGGACACTCCCTCTCCTCCGCAATGCAATATACCTTCAGGGGCGATCCTGTTGGGGGGGGCGGGGCAATCAGCGCGGGACTTGAGAGAGAGTCCAGCCTAGTGTGCCTTCTTGACCTCCTAAAATTGCCTAGTAGCCAAAAAAGTTTGTTGACCCCTGATATAGCTAATAACGAGGGTTGGAAGTTATGTAACATGATAATAATGGATATTGTTAAGTCAGTGATGGGACTTGGGATAAGGATTTGGTGGTATGCCAAATAAAAGAGGAAGCAGTGTCATTTTTATTGACTAGAATGTTAAAACCAGATTGTCAGGATGAATCCATGAACCACATTGGGCGACCTCTGTGCACATGTCATATTCTCGCCCGAGATGAAACCGACTGTTCGTATCAGGTATTTATGACTAGTGTCTCCATCTGTTGAGAAACTTGGGGATATGGTGCCCATATATTTGACTTTTGCAAACTAGTTAAAGGGCAAAAATCTAAATAAAAAAGGCTAACCAAATCCCAATGTAGTTAGTATGCTGGAAGTCTTTGACTGTCTTTATAATAAGTATGATAAACATCTATTTGCTGATGTTCTACATTCGAGGCCACTTATATCTAGTAAGTTGACCACCAAATTGCCAAAAATAGAAACAGCAGGAATGTGTAGGTACATTTTTTGTGTGTTGAAGTCAACTTAACCCCCCTGGCCGTATTCCTGAGTGTGGCTCGGGGTGAAATTTCTTTACAGAAAGCGGTAACCCTGAGCCACACCCGGGGTGAAATTGAGGACTTACCTGCTCCTCACGAGCCTGCGGCATCCTCCAGTGATTCCGGACCAGCATCTGTGTCCACTTGGTGATGCCCGGCATCTGCGTCCCCTAGCCTCGCATCCCAAGGTGTGAGAGTTGGAGACTAGAGGCTAGTGGATGCAAATGCTGGCCGGGTATGCAACGTATGTGTGAGCGGTGGGGGTGCATCGGGAGGAAGGGACCGGCAGGAAATTTAAAATTACTTTTTTTACATGTCAAATTTACCGTTTTGACATGACATGAAAAACGGCTCAAATAATCATACATACCATAAACTCCACATATTTGTTAGGGGGAAAATAGAGGGCTGATCTCATTGTGCATGCGTGTTCTTGGGCATGCGCAGAAGGAGCAGCCAGGAGCCTCCTGGGATGCATGACATAGGTTTCCCCGGAGGCTCCGCGCTCCCATTCTGTATTTACCATTGCAGCAGTAAAGACAAAAGCAGAAGGGTTTTAAGAAAAAAAAAAACAAAAGTTAATTTTTACCCTATATAAAAGGATTGTCCACCCTTGTAAGGTAAAGTACTTAGGTAAGTAAGCCTTGATCTTTCATCTCTCTGCTGATTGAAACTAATAAATGCTAAATAATAATGATAGGTAGCCATGTGATCCTTCTGATGCAATAATATTGGAATTTGGTATTGTGGGCATGTGTTGTATTGATTATTATGAAGTGTTATTTTTTTTTAAAGTTTGCTTGAAATATTTAGAATCAAATAGCATGGAAGAAATTAAACTATTCAAACTATAAAATGTATACCGCTATTTTGGTGTTGTGGCTTCTGCAGATTGACTTCTGTAGACATGAAATCTATGCACTCAGCAAAAGAAGAAAAAATAGTTCTTCTTTCTTTTTGAGTCACAATGTATAGCATATAGTATTTTCATACAAATGACTAATATTCTTCCTTTTACTTGTAGTTTTCATTCAAAATAGGATGTCATAATCAGTTTAAATGATAATTCGTTTAAGAAGTGTGAATATGACTTAGACAAATGAATGAATAAGACAAAAACTGGAAGACTATATGGTAATGCTGACTACTAGGGATGAAGGAGCGAGATTTTTAAATGGGATCTCACAGCGAATCGGGCCTTTCTCACTTACTGAACATGTAAGCGAGAACGGCCTTGTGATTCGCCATGAGGTCGTGTTCTCGCCGAACTAACGAGGGAAATTCAGGGGGCGGGAACACCGAGAAACTTTGGCGGGAATCGCGTCTAGGACTGTATCATTTGCTCCCAGGATGCACAGCAAGGCCCAGCAGCCAATCAGGAGAGATCAGAGCACAGGCATAGTGCACAGTTTTGTTAAATTGTCAGCAGTCAGCACATTTAGTGTAAGTTTTATTGTGTGTATTACACTCTTATGGTACTGTTCACTGACTGCACATGCACTGAAGGTACAATTGTGGTTGCTGCTACTTGTAGGGCCACGCATAGCTTGTCAGTTTTGTTAAATTGTCAGCAGTCAGCACATTTAGTGTAATCTATATTGTGTATTAGTGAAGAAACTGTTAGTCATCTTTTTTTTCACACTGTACATTCACTAAAGCTAAATAAAATCAGTTGCAGTTCCTATTTACTAAAGAAGACCGTTTGGTACAGTTAAATTTCTGTCCTACTATAAAATAAATACAGATATTTCAGTGTTTGATACATGTTCCTATTTATTAAAGAATACTGTTTGGTACAGTGAAATTTCTGTCCTACTTTAAAATAAATACAGATATTTTTTTTATAACGTCATTAGCAATTTATTTGGAAATGGACAAATGTATAGTATTGTAAAAAATGCCCAATATTTTAAACAGTTGTATTAACCAAATTACCAAACCAAAGTAGCTATAATTTTAACAATGATACATTCTAACAGACTATGCTAAAACCCAAAAATAGAGAAGAGGCACATTGAGTTGTTCTGTGCTTAATTTTCCCCACATATAAAAGTAGTATTAAAAAAACAACAAATAAACACTACCCAAGACTTTCTGAAGTATTTAAGCAGACATACAACTATATTATTATTAGAGTAGTTCTCTTCCTTTCACATGGTAATTATTTGTTATGAATCCTACCAGTAAGCTGATAAATGAGAGAACCAAATATAATATTGTTCTGTGGTTCTCAAAACAAAGAGGACAAAGTGTGTATGTGTTAAGGGGTCTCCTAGCACCAAACTTATTTTAGGAATAACCAATTTAGAGATCATGGCTTTGTTTTCTCTTATCTCACAAGGAATCCATGGCTGGTAACATCATATTCTTTTAAAGCCTTTTCTCTTCTCTTTTGCTGTAGGACACAAAACTGCTGAAGTACTTTCGGAAGCTCAGAGCATAAGTTCTTAGTCACAGCTAAAGCATCTGCTAGGCGAGGAGCATTATGATAGCTATCAGCTAATAATGTAGTCAGCGAGCATGCCATCCAACATAGCTTGATGCAAATCTAGGAGGTGCGATACTTCCAGAGCCAACACTTTCAGCAAAGTAGCAGACAATGGATGGTTGGAACTTATATTAGGATTTTGCTCCATCAATGTTTGTTTGATATTTAAGAAATGTACTTGTGCATACGGCATATTTAGATACCGAGTCAGACATTCCTTCACAGTAGATGTTCGATGAGGAAGAAAACCACCAGTCTCAATGAAAAACAAGTACACAAAACATTATTCAAAAACACACCATATTGGTGGGACAAAACATCTCCAAGCCAACAGCAGTCGTGGATGACCTTTAGGATGCCTTTGTCTTCAAGCACCACTTGGAGACCATTTTAAAGACCCCTGGTCCCATGGTGAGGATGTCAAAGAGGTAAACATGATTTCTTGTGCCCACCTGCAGCCAACACAGTTTCCAATGACATATGTTCAGGCCAGAAGCTCCCAAGCTCAGGACCTTTTGGTGCTGGAGATGTAGAATCTTTCTTCTATTGTCTCCCTTTCAACCTCTTTTCAGCCTCTTGAGTCTTCTACCGGTTCCACATTTAGAACATGTTGCCTAAAAAAACAGCCTTGCTCCTCGCACAGCTTCACCAGTCTTCAAATCCTTGACTTTACTCAGGAGAACAGTGTGATCTGCATGAACACCAAGTAAAACTCCTTGCAATCTTCCAACGTTCACCAGAAGGGGACTCTATATAGAAATGGTAATGAAATTAATGCAAATAAATGTCAGCCTTCTGAAGCTTCTGCTGTGTGAGTTAGGCGGGATTGCAAACATTGGGGAGCCCTAATATAGATATATTAGTGTTTGATACCTGTTCCTATTTACCAAAGAAGACTTTCTGGTACAGTTACATTTCTGATGATGGACTACTCCCAGCTCTAGATGCCAGTTACCAATTCGGTCCCCGCTCCCTCTCAGGGCCCATCGCCTTCTCCTCCTGCTGCTGTTGCTGCCGCCTGTCAGTGCTCCATTCACTAAAATTGTATTACACACTTCTGGGTGGCATTGACCATGCACTAACTAATGCGGTCTCCCTGGCGATAGCTGACCAGGGGCCACACACTGTTACTGCTTTTGCTGACCCACGCTCTGTCTTTGGTCCTCCATCCTTTTGCCTAATGTCACTGCACTACTTATCCACAACTTTATGGGTGGCATTTCTAGCACATGTCATCCAGGTCATGATGCCAACTACCAATGCGGTCTCCTGTTGTTTTGACGGCAGGGACTGTTGCTAGTGGGATGAGTTCATCCTTTTTCAATGTCTTAATGTTTATGCTGCCTTATGTACGCTGTCCATCACGCAAAAATCCTATTTGCCTGCTGTCACTTTGCCTGCCATTTTCTGGAAAACCACAAGATCTTTTGGAACTATTTTTCCCTTGTTGCCACTGTTCTCTCACACATACCTAGCAAAGCACTAATTGACAAAGCACTACACCCAGCTCTAGATACCAGTTACCAATACCTAGCAAATTTGGTGGTTCTAACATGTATAGGGGCTTTGCTAATAATGTTTAAGGTCGCCCCATTGACTTTATTGGAATTCGCAAAATCGGTTTGCCGAAATTTCGTGCACCCATCGGAAGTTTAAGGAAATTTTTGCGAGACAGTTAGAGGCCTTCTCGCTCATCCATACTGACTACATCATAGGTTAAGTCTTGGAATCTCACAACTTTGAAGTGCACTTCATGTGCTGCTTATATCATAAGCCTTTTCTAGAATGCCCAGGGAAACTCCAAAACCTGGGGAATATGTTTTGTCAATCTTAAACTCAAATAGATGTCAGTATTTGACCCATTCTACTACCCGTGTATTACTGTTTCTACATTAATATGAAGAGGCAAACCCAATAAACAAAGTTACTTGCCATTTAAAGTAGGCCAATAAGAACTTCACAAATTGTGTAATCTTAACATAATCCACTAACATAACTCGTGCAGAAAATGGAATGGAAGAATTTCTAAATTAGCAACACATCCCTTATATATATGCAAATAATAAACATAATAATAGACATGAACTTCTGTTATCAATTTGATTGAATACTGGTAAACACCTTAAAAATCCTAAATTAGACAGAACTGGATTATCATCCACTAACATCAAATTTAAATCTATGTGGCAGAAACAACTAAACTAGTTCTGGAGCAAGCAGCTGTTAAAGTTCCTTCTGAGACTAATAATTCTTTCATATAAGCTTTATAGAACCCCAAATCATTTTCTTTAGTTTTGTATTGACTGGGGAGTAGAAACCCTACATATGTTATATTGCCATTTGTCTTCCTACTGGGAAAGGTAGCCACTGTAACAGAGACTAAATCTTTTAATAAGGAAATCACTTTGGATGAAAACTCTTTAAAAGAGGAAATCCTTTAACTCTGGAGAGATTTCCATTCACTTCTGTCTCTTTAGGTAACCCATGGTGCTTTAGAAGTCCTTTACTAATTGCAAATAAAGTGTAACTACAATGAACTTTACTTAATTACATTTGTTTTCGTTTGGTTTATATTTCATTCCAACCATTTTGATTTGTGCAAAAACTAAACATGATGTGTAAATTTTATAATATACTTTTCCTTCTGTGTGTTTTATGAAATTCACATTGTTATCAAACAATCTAGGCTGACCATGAATGTGGTCTACAATTTGGTTTACAAGTTTGGTGTGGTCTTAATGCCCATAATGCAAGGTAGGACCTAGAAAAATTAGAGGCAGGCTTAACCTGCCATTTCAGTGTGTGATTCTTTTTATTAGTCAGGACACTGCTGTACCTGATGTTATAACTTAGTATAACACTAGGTAATTGTTATAACACTAGGTATTGTGTGTCAATTGAGAAACAGGAAGTTGACATTTCATTTGGTGAATGACCATATAAGAGGATTTTTAAGGCTGAATAAATTCTTTAAGTCATATAAAAAGTCATCAAATAAATCCTTTAAGTCATATGATAAAAGTATAAAATACACTTTATTTAATATTGTATTATAAAACTAACAACTGGAGGAGATCTCCTCCTCTTGAGGAAGCAAACTAATATTCCATGAAACGTGTAGAGAAATTAGGAACATCCTTATTTGGGTGTTTCCCAGGAGATCTGTATTGGTGAAACTTCATGTTTTCATATCCAAATAAAGTCATTTGGTGTTGTTAAGTTTATAATGCAATTGTTTAACTGCTGTTTATTCCCTCCCAAAAAGTAAAATGAACATATGCAGTTTGTACATTTGTGAAAGGGATATTTAATTCCTGATTTTGGAGATATTTAAAACCTGAAATCTAGGTGAGGAGATTGAATGGAAGGGGCAGTGGTGCTAGGCATTGGAGGACTTGTGAAAAGGTTCCTTAATTAATTTCAGCAACAATAAGCTGTAATAGAGCTTCACAGATTGGCAAAAGTAAAGGCATTCTTGCCACTTCTTTACTGTGGTGCTGTCCATTACTTACAGCTACAATATGTGGAAGATGTTGTAAATAGATGACCCAGCACAGATCAACTCAAACCACATCCTCTTCCTCCGAAACACAGATCGGCCAATTTCTGATGAGCCATGAACAGGTCTCTTCTACTCTTCTACACTCCCTGCAAAAGTTCACAACAAGCAGTTAGAAAAATGTTTTTAGTATTTTATCTCTAAACTAATGATGGAGGACTTGAAACAAGCAGTATGGGAGGATGAAGACATTTCATGCAGTGATGCCTAACCCTTAATTTCCTCTACAGAGGAAGAGACAAAACAGCAGGGTGTGTCTGTGTGCTGTCAGTCTATTTTAGGCTACGTACACACGTGCAATAATTGTCTTTGGAAAGGATCTTTCACAATCCTTTTCAACGACTAACGACTGCATGATGCATGAATGAGCTCTGTACATACAGCACCATTCTACTTTATAGAGAGGGGAGGGGGGAGAACGACGAAGCGACACCCCGCTGTGCTCTCTCCCCTTCACTTGCATTACGATCGCTCGTCGTGCATTGTCCGTGGAACCGCCAGGAGCGTCGTGCGGACGATCGATGATGATCGCTGTACACACGCAACATTCCCATCTGATATCGGCCCTGAGCTGATTATCGGACAGGAACTATTGCATGTGTGTACCTAAACCTTGGAGATTGCATAAAATGGGGTCTTACAGAAAGAGGGGTGCCACTTCCCAGTTCTTCCTGTGAGATTAAGTCTGGACAGGAGGAGGTGGTGGTGATGGATAATTCTGTGTGTGTCACAACATAGGTCGAAGGCATATAGCAGCAGAGATACAGAAAGGGCGAAAAAAAATCTGCATTACAAAGAGTGGGGTCTCCAAAAAACAAAACAGGGTTCAATCTCATTAGCCATCCTTTAGCAGCCGCATCAGCCCATTCTCATCTACCAGCAGAGTGTAAGGCCCTGATCTAGCACCATTGTTTGCCAGACGCCAGTCCTCCAAACCAACGCCGCACTCTTCGCCTATAGCAGTCTCTGGCTCAGCCATGGGAGGCTAGATGCACCATCTGGGAACATGGCCAGAACTTCTGTGCGTGAAGGAATGGTCCACGCATCATTGTCTCTCAGTAGTCTCATATCCTCCTTTGGCTTACAGTACCATCTGTATGCTGATGACACTCAAATCTATCTGTCCACCCCTGACCTGTCTCCCTCAGTCCTGGATAAGGTCTCATGCTGCCTGTCAGCCATCTCATCATGGATGTCTGACCGATTCCTGAAACTCAACCTGGATAAAACAACTCATCATCATCCTCCCCTCAAATTCCAAATCTCCCCCTGACATATATCTAACTGTTATAACACTGTTATTCGGCCCTCCCCTCAGGCACGTTGTCTTGGTGTCACCTTTGAGTCGGCCCTCTCATTTACCCCCCATATTCAGAACATTTCCAGGTCCGGTCACTTTCACCTACGCAACATCTCCAAAATCCACCCCTACCTGTCCCCTGAGACCACCAAACTCCTTGTACACGCTCTTATCATCTCTCGTCTGGACTACTGTAACCACCTCTCCTCTACAATCTATTATGAATGCTGCAGCCAGACTCATCCATCCTTCCCTCCGCTCCTCTTCCGCTGCATCTCTTTGTAGTTCTCTTTATTGGCTTCCATTTCACCTTAGAATCAAATTCATCTCCTGTGCTTTGCCTTCAAATCCCTCCACAGTTCATATTACATTTCTGACCTGGTAAAAAAGTACCCCCCAGCCACTCTCTCTGCTCCTCCAATGACCTACTAATGACTTCCTTACTCATAACCTCATCACACGCACGGATACAAGACTTTTCTAGAGCTGCCCCGACTCTCTGGAATGGTCTTCCTCGTCCTATTCGGCTTGCTCCTACTTTCTGCTCATTTAAAAGAGCGCTCAAAACCCTTTTTTTCAAACTTGCCTACCTGTCTCCTTCTGTCTTTTAAAACCGTCACTACTTCCCACCACTACATATCTCCCATCCTATTGTGTGATATTTCCCCCACCTCCTAGATTGTAAGCTCTTCGGGACAGGGTCCTCTCCTCCTCCTGTGTCACTGCCTGTATCTGTCTGTCATTTGCAACCCCTATTTAATGTACAGCGCTGTGTGATATGTTGGAGCTATATATATATACTGCAGTGGCACACAGCGCAGAATTAACAGATTGCTGGCCAGAAGCACGCCACCTAACACAGAGGTATGCAGGTATGTTATGTTTATTCATAAATTCCTTCTAACATTTCCAACTTGAACAAAACGTACAAGATTATCCACATGAAGATCCACCAACCACTTTTGTGGAAGGCTAATTTGTCCAAGAAAATGTACCAGGGTTTTTTTTTTGCCTTCCTCTGGACCAACTATGTCTTATAGGGTTTTATATCTGGAAAATGGTTATTTCCCTAGTGGTTGAGCTTGATGGACTTATGTCTTTTTTCAACCTGACTTACTATGTAAGTATGAATAGAATAGTTCAGGGGTCAGCAAACTCTGGCCTTTAGGCCAGATACGGCCTAGCTGGTAGTTCATTCGGGCCCAAGGCCCCCTGGCCAATCTGGCCTAATGCTAGCCGGCAACCTGTGGCTCCCGGTTTGCCGACCCCTGGCATAGTTGTTTGACCCTGTTACCTATCCTGCCATGTATTCATCCTTTACCTTTTTCTGCCTTAATACCACACAACCTGTCTCTGCTCTCTCTCTGCTTTGAGTGAGGCCATTGTTTGTATGGGATTATTATTATTATGATTTTTATTACACAGTACTTATATAGCACCATCACATAAGGCAGCGCTGTACAGAGTCCATAGTCATGTCACTAGCTGTCCCTCAATGGAGCTCACAATCTAATGTCCTTACATCAGTTACATGTCTTTAATACAGTCTAGGGTCAATGTTAGGGGAAAGCCAATTAACCTAACTGCATGTTTTTGGGATGTGGGAGGAAACCAGAGTACCCGGAGGAAACCCATGCAAACATGGGGAGAACCTGCAAACTCCATGCCGATAGTGTCCTGGCTGGGATTTGAACCTGGGACCCAGTGCTGCAAAGACCAGAGTGCTAACCTCTTGATTAAGCAACATCTTAACATTACTACCAGCAGTGATGAGGAGTGCAGTTGCAGAGTCAAGGGTGGAAATGGAGCCACCAAACCCTTACCCAACACACATTTTCACTCCAATTCCTGTTCATCTTTCATCTCATAAACCTCTGCAATACCCAGCACCTCAATACAAGTATTGCATAGCCGTCAACACTGCAACTGCTGCTATATAGACAGGTGGACATGCTCACCTTTCATAAATTTGTGTCATGTACTTTTCCTGCACAACTATGAGACCGGTAATGTGTCCCTGCCACTTTAGCATACTGTCAGTAAGCATGGAAGACATATCCCTAATGGAACATTGGGTAAATCCAGCGTCTTATGCAACCTGCTTGAGGTACACCTCAATTTGTGTTACCGCCAACCTTAGTCACATCTACAGCTTCCTCCTTGTCTTCCTTCTTTTTCACGGACACATGTCTACATTTTAAACCACAACTTCTTTTAAGTGATATGCACTTCCCAATGAAAAAAGATACCATGCTGTGTTTAAACTATTTTGCATAGACAATTGTAGCCGCAGAGATCAAAGGAGGAGGTAAGGAGGGTGTTAATCCAGAAGAAGAAACAAAGAGGGTAAAGCTATGTGCTATGCTAACAGTCACAGCTCTGCCACCTATAGTAGACAAACCAGAAGCAGCAGTAGCAACACCATTAATGTGTGCACGGTCCAACAAGGAGGATTCACATATTTTTTGCAAGTTATGCTATTTTCTGGATTCTATATAATTTGACAGTAGCATTGCTACTTCTGGATCTGGACATTTATCTTGAGCGGACTATATTTGTTTTTCACTTGTTTTGTTCTATGTATATTCATCTCACGCCTGTTTTGCTATGTTTCTTTTTGTTCATGTTTAAAAACTTAATAAAAGTTCAGTTAAAAAAAGAAAAGAAATGATTTCAAGAATTATAGAAGACCATCTGTGATTTAGAAAGGCAGGACAAAAAAGTTAGGTATCATTTGAGGCCAGACTGAGTCTTTAGGGCCCATTCACACCATGTTGTGATGTATTGTACAGTATTGGTACAAGCCCCTCACCCGAGTACAGCCGCCCACTTCCACTTTTGGGGCTCCAACTCAGTGAACATCTCCTTCATTTTAAATATTCTTTAACTCCGGGAGTCATTTAGCTGCTTTTGAGTTCACACATTGAACCTGATTTAATAGGTCCAAGTCTGGAGAGAATTCACTTTCATTGGTGAAGCTGAGTGATCCAGCAAACCTGGACTAGATTTCTTAAAAGTAATTTGCTATTTCATAGCAATTGTTTTTCTATCCTGGACCAGATCCATTCCAGGTGTGCTGGATCACCCAGCTTCACCAGTGCAATTCTATCTTCTTCGGTCTTGGAAAAGTTTATTAAATCAGGCACATTGTTTTTTTTAAAACATTACTACGCATTATGTTAAGTCAGACATTTTAATTAATTTAGCACCACAACTGGGCAAAAAGTGCTACTGTAGCTTTTAAGTTTGCACCCCACAAGAGTGCATTACTGTGCACGGCAAAACAGATGAGTTGGGATGAGATTTACAGTAAATTGCACATATAATGTGGATTCCTATAGGGTATAAGGTGTACATATCCCATGCTTAGCTCTACATGTTCACCTGCAACTGATACTGGCTACAAGCTAAGTGATGGCATTTGAGGTTGTGGTGACCTCTAGTGGTTATATGAAGGATGACATATAAATAAATATACTACTTTTAACAAACTAATCAAGATGAAAATCCTTCAATTTCCTGCTATTCAGATATGAGTTTGGTCATTCTTGTTCAGCCATTTCGATGACCAAAGAGAGCAAACCTGGAAGAAGACTGGATGAAAATAGGCGTCAGACTGTGTTCTCGATCAGTGGTCGACAGAAAAATTTAGACATTATTTGCAATTTTTATGTTTTATTAATAATAAAACAAAAATAATATTGGAATAATTTCTTATATTCTGAATGACAATTTTCATCTTTATATTTCATGAACTGTACTAGAGACGGAATAACAAGGGAGGCGCAGCGTGATGTCAGTGTAGTGTTAAGTTCTATGAGGCGACCGTTACCGAGCTTTCCTCAGCCAATCAGAGAGCACTAGAGGTTTTGAATGGGCAGACTTGTCCCCAATGAACCTCTAGTGCCGGGGTTTCCACATTGAGCTGATCAAGGAGCCGGCGCTGCATTCATTGATCAGCACAGCCCGCAATCTTTTTTTTTTTTTAATTCGATCTCGGCGAATTTATACGGAATTCTGTGCGAGATTGAGTTTTAAAAACTCACTCATCTCTACTTGTAAGATGGATAGCAAGCTAGAACCAATATTGGGCTTACCGTCACCTGTCACTGTAACTAAAACGTAGATGCATTTGAGTTAAACTTTAGTGTTCCTATACATTTACACAATAATGTTACAAAATTACCATTTCAGTCCTCAAACCTGTTGTTTGATATCAGACACAAAAAAGAAAGAAAAGAAAAATCTGACAATAAAATACAAGAAATGTTGAAGTTTGTCATCAGCTGTTTCTGCTGCGGTGGAATCTTCTATAAATCATTCCCTTGGTAAATACAGCAATGCACCTACAACATAGTGTTCTGGAAATTAAATGGCACACAGCTGGCAATTTTTTTTTTATTTGTTATTTTACTATCCTAATAATATTTGGTAATTATTTTATATATATATATATATATATATATATATATACTGTTAATATTTAGGATAATAAAATAATTATTAAAAAACAATTAATTAATTAAATGGTACACAGC
>NC_092865.1:70069487-70127336 GCF_032062135.1 Pyxicephalus adspersus | reverse complement strand
TATTTATTTAAAATAGTAAAATAATAATAATTAAAAAAATAGTAATATAATAATAATTATTAACAGTGTTAATGTTTTATTATATAAATCACTCTGCAGAGCGGCCCTCCTGCCATACGGTGGCAGCACCAATCTGGAATGGGTGTCTTATGAGGGATCACATGACCGGCCCTATGACAGCTGTGACTTCCGCCAGTTTGCAATACAAGCGTTCTTGGCTTGTTTAAATTGCCGAGATAATGGAAGTTCAAGTTGTCGCTAAGTTCTAGTCTATTCTATTTTAAGTGCCCACAAATCTTTCTGGTACAAATACATAGACACAATAAATAGCGTATATCAGGAAGCCGTACCCATAATAAAAATGGCGCCGTCAGACTCACTTGGGGGAGGTAGTGTTTCATAGCACAACTGTAAGGAAATAGAAGCTCAGCCTGCTGAATAAGAATACATGTTCCCCGAAACACACCAAGAACATGGGCTCTCAGCAAGATGTACTTGCAGACACCACAAAGCTGGCATCTTACACTATGCTGCTGCAGGTACAGGGGAAATACCGAATATTATAATAATACCCAGGATTTATATAGCACCAACATATTACGCAGCGTTGTACAATAAATAGGGGTTGCAAATGACAGACAGATACAGACAGTGACACAGGAGGAGGGGAGGACCCTGCCCCGGAGAGCTTACAATCTTGGGATGGAGGTAGGGGATGTGGTTGGCCTTTGCAGCATTGGGTCCTGAGTTGGAATTGCGGCCAGGACACTATCTGCATGGAGTTTGTATGTTCTCCCCATGTTTGTGTGGGTTTCCTCTGGGTACTCCAGTTTCCTCCCACATCCCAAAAAACATGCAGTTAGGTTATTTGGCTTACCCAAAAAATTGCCCTTAGCCTGTATTATTGACATATGACTGTGGTAAGGACATTGATATTGAGATTGTGAGCTCCTTTGTGGGACAGCTAGTCACATGACCATGGACTTTGTACAGCTCTGCGTAATGTGTTGGCGCTATATAAATACTGAGTAATATTATTAATAGGTAAAAAGTAATATTATTAATAGTTAATAAACATTCTGAAACCAATGACCTGGAAACAATGTGCAACCGATCAGTATAGGCTAAACATTCTGAAACACCGATCTGGAAGGAACATGCAGCCGATAGGTAATATCTACATTCCCAATTTGCACACTTGTCTTAAATCAGTGGACCTGATTTATTAAAGCTCTCCAAGGCTGGAGAGGAGACACTTTCAGCAGTGAAGCTGGGTGATCCAGCAAACATGGAATGGATCTGGTCCAGGATTGAAAACATTTGCTAACAAATAACAAATCCATTCCAGGTTTGCAGGACCACCCAGCTTCACTGATGAGAGTGTGTCCTCTCCAGCTTTGGAGAGCTTTAATAAATCAGGCTGTGAAGTTAGAGGGTCAGGAACAGTTAGGCAGAGGCAATGGCCCTAATTTATTAAAGCTCTCCAAGGCTGGGGATGATACACTTTCATCAATGAAACAAACCTGGAATGGATCTAGTCCAGAATTCAAAACATTTGCTAGCTAAAAGCAAAATACTTTGAAGCAATCCTTTTTCTAGTTTTTCTGGATCTCCCAGCTTCACTAATAAAAGTGTATCCTCTCCAGCTTTTGAGATTTAATAAATTAGAACCATTGTGTATATTTCTTTCAGTGCGCCACATCTAACAGATCACAAAGGTATGAGATAATTAGACCCAGAATTGTTGTCTGTAGAGTTCTATGGATGCACCAGAGTTAAAGTGATATTTTTATGTTCACAGGTTCTCTTTCGTCTCCTTACTTTTGCTTTGAATGCGTTTACTCTGCGCTATGTTTCAAGGGAAATCATTGGCCTTGTAAATGTGCGGTAAGTTTTTATTTTTTTACGTAGATATTTGTAACCATAGTTTATTTTCCGTTTAAGAAATAGGACAACGAAAGATTTATTAATAAAATATAAATAACAATTGTTGATAAATAGGGCCCGGATTGCCTCATTGTAAAGGAGCTGGCCAGCCATGCTTTGAGGCCTATGTAAAGGACTTGCATGGATTTTCTGGCAAACATTGTCAGTGATTCTTACCAGTTTCTGTAAAAAAACATAGTTAGGTTGCCCTAGTTCAGCGGTCACCAACCTGTTGTCCACGGCTCTGGCCAGTGCGCCCCCCGCCCTGAGCCGCAGACCATGTTTTCCGCAGGCTCAGACCTGGCATCATGACGTCACTATGGGGAAAGTTTCTTCCCTTTTGAGTGACACATGGCTCCCCGTGCATGTGCGGTCTGTGGAATTAGGGGTCCATGACGTCAAAAAGTTGTCGATCACTGGCCTAGTTCACTTCCCATATCAATCAAGTCCTATATTAAAGGTTCAACTTTTCCTATTGTCCTACGAAAAATTTAAAAAAAAATATTTATCAAAAAGAATTAAAAAGAGAAAGCATTTTGTGGCAACAAGTCAAATAAATAATTTTACTTAGTGTTAGACTAATATAACATCCTCAGTTAGACATAGCCTAACTATAACAGGTAGAAATGTATGAAAGTGGTATATAGCATTCTGCAGTGCCAATGTTAAATATCATATTGGGTCAGATCATAGTTGTCTCGTTCACCCGATGCGTTTCACCTCTTCAGCTTCTTCAGGGGACTTATAGAGACTTATATTGGTAGTAGGTAGTTGCTGATTGATATGTTATTAGCAGTGGAGAGAAGAGGGGGATTTTCCCAGTAATGTTGAGTCCTAAAGTATCCGTTGGATCTTGGAATATAGTGTATCCGTTGGGTTATGGTATTGTGTTAGGTAAAAAAAAAAAGAGAAAAAAAGAAGGCTTCAGAGAGCCCGCTGGACGAAATGGTAAAAAAGTTTATTCCTTGTGCATATAGGGAGAGAAGGATACCCCATCCTTCTGCCTGCAGCCTGCAGTCAGCTACATGCATACACATATATATATTCCAAGCATCACTTTATATGTGCAATTCCTTAGCCATATTTACAAATGCAGTTCAATGTCTAAATCCAAAAGCTTTAAACAGGAATGTTTTGGCTTTCACTGGCATGGAAGGTTAAAGAAAAACTCAAAGTTGGTGTAGGTGTTCTCTGGGAAAAAATAGGCTTCAGGTCATTGTGATTGAGCTCTGTGCTAGTTTAGGCGGTAAGTTAAGAATATTAATAAATTCAAAAAGCACCACACTAAATAAAACAGGGTGTGCTGACCTACGCTAATGCAGATTCACTTTCCTCTTTTCATCTTGATGACCACTGTCACTGGGACTGGAAGGAAAGGCAAATTTAAAATTTCAGGTTGTCACTAGAACAGAGGTAGAAGGGTTTCTGAAGACAAAAAAAAGGTTTATCTCAGTTTGGAAGAGATTAACTGTACTACGGTACTACAGTTTCCTCCCACATTCCAAAAACATGCAGTTAGGTTAAGAGGCTTCCACACAATTGACCTTAGACTACATTAATGACATATAACTATGGTAGGGACATTGGATTGTGAGCCTCTTTGAGGGTCAGTTAGTGACATGATTATAAACTTTGTACAGTGCTGTGTAATATGTTGGCGCTATATAAATACTGTGTATTAGAAAGTTTTATTAAATTATTATTGCTATTTCATTTTAGGCATACAACAAGTTTGATCACTTTTCATGCAATTAACTTTTTTTTATTGATTTCCATACCTCATTTTCTTTTAATTTTAGGCTGACCCTTTTATATACTACAATAGTGTTCCTTGCTCGTGAAGCCTTTCGTAGAGCTTGTCTGAGTCACCCTACACGGCAGAACTGGACACATACCATAAATCTAACCTGGCTAGCGTGAGTGTCACCAGACATATCATTATCATTTAACTCAAGTTATTGTATTCTGTATATTGATCTAACTATTTATTATTAAGAAAAGCATGGAGACCCTAATTACAGTATGTCAAGAATCTCCACACGTGTTATGCTTTTTGCCCACATTCTCCACCAATTGACATGGAACACAAAATCCTCTGTTCTCTGTGAAAGTTTTAAAAGTATCATTTAGAAAATACAGTTACAAATTAAAAGCATAGAGAGAGAAAACAATTAACACGTGTAGGATAGTAGGATCTAATTTGGTAGCCAAATCGAAGGTTTGTTTAGACTAAAATTGTGGGTGAGTACCAAGTAGAGCCTTCTGAACATAAACATCTTACATATTAAATCATTAGTTTTAAACATACCTAAACTCAACATTTTCACTTTACATCAAAGGGTAGACAACCCTTATATGTAAAGGAAAAATCTTATTTTTTTTTTAGTTTTTTAAGTACAGCATTCTTTTAAAAAAAAAAAAAAAAATAAAGGTGCAGCACTATCAAGACTTAATGTGAGTGCAGAGCTTCATGGCATACCTACGTCACGCATCCCGGGAGGCTTTAGCTGCTCCATCTGAAGGGGCATTTTTTTTATTAAGGGAAAGAGATGCCGATCTCACGCAAGTGCAGTGGGATCGTCTCTCTTTTTTTTTTTTTCCTTTTCAGCGGGGTATTTCACCTGATCTTGCACCTGCACAGCACAAGATCAGATGATGTGCCAAGAAGACCTAGGAAGAAGAAGAAAGAGAAGAGGGAGGATGGCAGCGCCTGGCGCAAAAAGGAAATTCCAGGATGGTGCAGGACCAAATCACGGGAAGGACCACCATCTGGTCCTGCACCATCCTGCGACCTGCGAGATAAAAGGTAAGTGTGATTTTTTTTTTTTTTTTTTTGTTTTTGGTTTAGTTCCGCTTTAAGAATTTAACACATTAATAATGAAAGGGACATTGCAAATAATTATAGGGGGCATTGGTTTGGGTTTTTTTGGAACAATTTTTCAATAGACTCCTCTCTCAAAGTCTGTTTCACTGCAGAACAAGAAGACTGAACTATCCCCATTCTAATAACATTTTCTAGTAAGCAAGAGAACCTGTAATACATAAAATCTTTTACCTTCTGTATATACAGGTAATATTGCAATATAATGATTAGATAACAGAGGATAATTATTTTTCTTTATCATTAGAAAAAAAAAGTCATGTTAGTGATTGACAGAATGTATTAGTTTGTGGTTGTTTATGAACATCATCATTGTTGAGTATTTTTTCCTGGTGTCGCCTTCCTGTCACTTTGTCTTAATATTTGTATTTTTGGGGTTCTCTAATCTGAAAGGGTTAATGGGGTGAGACTTTCTTTCCTATTTTCTTATTTTCTATCTATGCTGATTATATTCGGAGAAGTCACAAAGTAAAATTGCTCTTTTTAGTTACATTTGTTTCAAGAGACAGTTTAATTTGAGAACCCACAAATACTCATTACAATATAATACCCTAAAGGTTTTATTGGACAAATACTATACAAAAAGCTGTATCCAAAATAAAAACTGTATAACACCAATCTTTTAAAATTATTTAAATAAAGGCTGTGTGTTTCTTATTTGTTGTACAATGCTTTTAGTGTTCCATTAGGGATCGGCTGGTCATTGATTCTAGGGTGGGTATGGTTGAGAGTCTTGGAAGCCCCAGACCCTGAAATTATCCCACATTATGGCACTGGCGTTCTGGCTTTTGGAGTTTCAGCTGTGGTGGAACTTGCAGCAGAACCATTCTGGGTACTTGCACAAGCTCATCTCTTCGTAAGGTTAAAGGTATGTTCAATATATAAACAGATAGTTACTGTAAAGAAGTCATTGTGTGACCAAAAGACATTTTATCAGTTATGTCTCTACCCATTATAACAGCTTAAATGTGATTGTTTTTTCCTGCTAAACAAATCTTCATTGTTATAATAAGCTAATACAGACCTATCAGCTCTGCTCAGTGCAAACTAAAGAAGTTCCCAGAATACCACCATGCTCTGAAATACACTTTTTTTTTAACTAGAAGTGTGGCCCCACTTCTCCTTGTCTTCTAAGCCTCCTTGTTGGCCAATAAGGCATCCATCACAGTAATGGGACAATACTGGAATTATATACAGTATTAGAAGACAAGACAGGATTATGGGATCATGCAGGATTAGAATGATTTTTTCCGCCATTAGATTAATGAAAAGATTACTCAACTCTACTGGTACGTTCATATGTTCATATTAATTATATTTTTATTTTTTTCAGGTGGTTGCCGAGAGTCTTGCAATTATTCTGCGTTGTTCAGTCACTGTAATACTGGTGCTTTTCTGTCCTCAGTGGGGACTTCTTATATTTTCATTTACACAGGTAAGGCATATATCTGTAAAAGGAAGCAATCCACTATGCATTAAACAATCTGGGACTTGACTTTTCCTAAGATTGCATGTACTTTGTATTTTCAAAGTATTGCCAGTCAAATTTTGTGAATGTCATTTTTGTATTCTTTTACATGCCTAGTTCAGAAAACTTGTTAAAGATGCATTGGCTTGTCTCTGCTCCTTTACATTACAGGTTATAAGGAGAATAGGATGAGATAGAAGTGTCTTGAACTATCTAAACTTTCTCACACAATAAACATATTTTGATTGTGTTATACAAAAGTTGATACAAAAGAAATAAAAATATTTACAAATCTTTTGTAGTAATGTTTCTTAAGCTGCGTACACACGTGTAATTCATGTCGTTGGAAAGGATCTTTCATGATCCTTTCCAACGACAAAGGACTACGCGATGCATGAACGGTGCTGTACATACAGCACTGTTCTGCTCTATGGAGAGGGGAGGGGGAGAGCGACAGAGCGGCACCCTGCTGCGCCCTCTCCCCCTTCCCTTGCATTAAGATCAGTCGTTGTTCATCGTTTGTGGATCCGCCAGGACGGATCCACGTACGATGAACGACGCCGACTGTACACACGCCATATTCTCGCCCGATATCTGGCCAATGCCGATTATCGGGCGAGAAAAATCTGACGTGTGTACGCAGCTTTAGAATAGAGTAGAAACATGGGAATACCATAACAGCAAGTATTTTATTTTTAGACTTTAGGCTACGTACACACGCACAATAATTGTTGTTGAAAAGGATCTTTTATGATCGAGCTCTGTACATACAGGACTGTTCTGCTCTATAGAGAGGGCAGGGGGAGAACGACGAAGCAACACCCACTGCTTCTCTCCCCCTTACTTTCATTATGATGGTTACCTGTCTGTGATCTGTGGTTGTTCAGAAGACGGACGGACGGACGGACGGACACACACCAGGTTCTCATTCGATATCAGCCCTGAGGGTATTATCGGATGAGAACCATCTGACGTGTGTACGTAGCCTTAGTACTGCCAGTCTTCATACTTTATTATTACTGGTTTATTTTAATGTGTAATAATTGTTTATTACATTGAAAAGTCTTCTGCTGTTTGTGTGAGACCTACTTTCTCATTTTTGTTTTAGATTCTGTACACTAGTCTCCTGGCTTTGTGTTACATATTGTATTTTGCAAAGTTCCTGGGTTCTAAGGAGGCAGAGAAAAAATCCTTCCCATTGCACAGTATGAAGGAATTCCTACCTAGATACTCTGGATCTCAAGTAAGTGAAAACAAAATGGGCCTCAATTAGTTCAGTTAAGTTCTATATTTTTCTATTATCAACAAAAATGTGGAAAACTGACACACTGTGGTCTGATCTAAAACTGAGGGGGCATAAAAATTAATTCCAATAAATGGTTTTCCAAGGCCTGAAAATGTGTAATTTTTGTAAAATAATTTTTTTTGCAACTCTAAAGAGGTTGCACTTATGTTAAAACAAGTATGTCTTAATATCTTGTATTATAATTACAGTAGTAGAACCCTCTTTTTGCCTCTGGTCACTGGGCTAAGAGGACACAATGTCCCTACTGGCCAATAATCTCTCTGGTGGTGCTCCGCCCTGGTGGTGTAAGGAGGCACTACAGGACCCTGCCCCTCGACCACTGGTCTGAAAGAATTTGCATGAAGCTGCCTTTCCTGTGATAGTGTAGGTTTGCTTGATTTGATCTCTTTTTCTGTTTTTTTCTGACTCTTCTCTGTTTGCTGTGGATCAACCTCTGGCATGTTCTTTCACCAAGAACCCCCTGACTCATTTACTGACCTTCCATGTATGACCTCTGGCTTGTTCTTTTTTCAACCACACACCCACTTCCCCCCTGGCTGACTAATCCCTTTATTTTTGACCTCTGACTTATTCTTTCACAACTCTGGACTTCCTACTTGGATCTCTGCCTTTCATACATATCCCTTTGCCTATTACCTGGTCTCACCTTTCAGCCTTTAGGCTTTGGCTCTGCCTGTTTAAGGGTTTACCTGGTTGACTGTCAGTCTTTGCTCTCCCTGGGCTTTATCACTTAAGTCCTGATCCAGGACCCGGGACAGCACAACTTGAGGGATTGTCTATAGTTGGTACCTACTGAAACAGGATGGAGGATTGGAGCTTGTGTGCAGCCTTGTCACACTACCAGGAACCCAACACTTGTACCATGAGAGCCATCAAATATTAAAAAAAAGACTAAAACTTTTGATTCCATTTTTTATTAACTTGAATAATAACCCATTAGGTTTGTTCCTGAGTTGTTATACATTTATCCTCCAAGTTAGCATATTTTATAACTTAAGTTAGAAAATAAAGGATATCACCTAAACTCCACACTTTATATATTTAAAATATAAAAAACAAAAACTTCAAATGAAAACCTTGAAAAAAAAAAAAAGAGCAAATGGAAGTTAGTGGGTAAGTTGACTGGATCATACTGAAGATGGTGGCACAAGGCTGGGACGTGAGTGCCTACAGTGCACACAATATTTGTAGAACCTTCCATGGACTGGAGAAAATAAATTACTGTTTTTTTCATTTTACCTATTTATATTTTCCAACCAGGACTTCATAGACTGGAAACAGGCCTGGCTGGCCTGTAGTTTCTTCAAGCAATCATTTTTAAAGCAAATTCTAACAGAAGGTAAGTCCTGTGGATATAACGTCTTAATTATTTTTGTAACTTATTGGCAATAGACATGAAAAGGGCCTTAGATCCCTAACGACTTACAGATGGTCTAAACCTCATAAGCTGCCAAATGTTACCTTTGTTAGCCTGGAAATACCCTTTTGTGTTCCTTTTTGATTTTTTTTTAACCATATTAACCACTGGCTGTAACTGGCAGAAATTTACCATGTACCAAGTATGGTAAAGTCATGCTCTGGTTAAACTAAATCACAAAGGAGCATATGAAATGTTTTGGCTAATAGATAGGTCAGGATACTTACTTATTAGTCAGGACACTTTTATGCTTTTACAGAATAAAACTGGATATTGGGTTACTTTATTCAGTGTTTAGGTACGAATAACAGACTTATAAAAATAGTTTGAGTACTTATAAAGTGGTGAAAAGCTACCTATCAGAAAAAATGTATTACATATACTCAAATAATGGTAATTTATATTTTGACATATTTATAAAAAGATAAAAAATCACCCTTTATAATTCAGCAGAGAGTGTTTGCAGAGAATTTGAGAATACTTTTGGCCACATTGGAGATCAGCTTAGCTTCTGATTACTTATTTAGATTATCCCCACCATTAAAAAAAATGCCTTTCCATTAACTTGGTGTTTTAAAAGGGAACAATTAGGTGGCATAAGGAAAATAATTGAACACAAAAATGTAGATCTGTTGTATGATCCTCACTTTCTTTATAAATAGACCCCTTTTTTCTAGTTTGCAGAATTTACTAGTATTTGGTTAGCTTTGCCGTCTTAACATCAGCGGTAACAATATTATTCTGGTAATGTCCTGTCTTGAGTTTACTCTATTGAAGACGTAGGGATGATTTATTAAAGCTCTCCAAGGCTGTGGAGGATACACTTTTATCAGGGAAGATGTGTGATCCAGCAAACCTGGAAATTTTTTCCCAAAAGTCATTAGCTATCTGTTAGCAAATGTTTTCAATCCTGGACCAGATCCATCCCGGGTTTGCTGGATCACCCAGGTTCACTGATGAAAGCCTTGGAGAGCTTTATTAAATCAGGCCTATAGAGTGGTGGTGATTGAAACTATATTGTAATGTGTCTCCCTATTTACAAACACTTTTACTGTGGTCACGGTATTACAAACAATACTGATCGCAGTGAATGAATATAAACACACTATGCATTTGATGTTAATCAACAAACAATGTTTTTAAGCGAACTGATGTACCATGATGGTGTTAAGAGAATACCACAAAACCCAATTATAAATGATTTCATAGGCAAGATGCCTGCGACCTACCTACATAGGAACATGAACTAGACTTTTAATTTTGTCCTTTCATTCAGGTGAACGCTATGTAATGACATTTCTGAATGTCCTGTCATTCGGCGATCAGGGTAAGTTCACACTAGACTTGTGTTGTTTATTTATCTATGTTTTTAGAGTGGGTTTAGCATGCAAGGACTATATCCTAACTGTAAAATCTGCATTGACAAATCAGCTTTGTAAGTTAGTAAAATGGGTGAAACCATTATTATAATTTTGAGTAATTTAATGGTTCATATTTTACTCTGCAGGTCATGTAGTGTGTGATGCTGTGGCTATATCTGTCATTTCCATCCTTAGCTCCTGCACTACCTGGCTGGTAGAGTTAGCTGAAACTTCAATTCAGTAAGGGCAACATGAAAATGATCTGTTTTTAAAGCTTTCTGTGGATATTCCAATACAGTTTCATAACACTATCTGGTCTTAGTAATTATGATATATAACTGGTATGGATATTACAAGAAATTGAATATAATTTACAATTACATTTTTAAGAGTAATTCAAATCCAATGTCTATTTTAAAGACTGAAGAATGCAGTGGATACATTTCAAATGAATATATGGATATTTGGTGTACAGAAATATTTTAATAACTGTTTTATTATTTTGTAGAGCAAGGTTAATAAACATATGTTTGAACGTAAAAGTACACAAACATTTTACCTATTTGCTAGATTCATTAACTACTCTTCCATTCTGTTTTTCCTTTTTTAGGAGTTTATGACATTGTGAACAATTTGGGCTCACTTGTGGCACGATTTATCTTCTTGCCTATAGAGGAGAGCTTCTATGTGTATTTCTCAAAGGTTCTGGAAAGAGGAAAAGATGTTCAGAGTCAGAAAAAGGTAGGTCACTGTATTTTCTTACTAGACCCAGCTATAGCTTGGATTGTAAATCAGATGGAATAGAGAGAAATCAAGCCATGATTGAAGCCTCCAACTAGTATCTTACTGACTTTTATGGCATTTTGATGGGGCATACTCTTAGGTATGGTCCACTTCCCATTTTTATAGAAAAAAATTGGAATTAGAATATTAATTTAAACAATTTTCTTTGTTTCCTAAGTGCTCTAGCTTATGCATTTCAGTTTTATTACTTATTTTATGGAGTGTTTTTCTGAATCTGGCAAGAGTGGCATTGGGTTTATGTAGCAAAAATTTGCTTTTTGTTTAAATGCCCTAGTACTTGTCTCTTGGCCCGGGGTAGTTTGTGTTTAGCTTCCAGTTTGTGTATACATTGCAGAAGGAAGTTGTCTTGGTCTTTGGGGGGGCCATGTATAACAAAGCATGGATAACCTTCTCTAAATGTTACTGGTTTAGATGGAAGCCTAAATCTTAACAAGGGAGGTGCAAAGCAATCTTATTTTTCTGTTTCTTTTTTTTATTAACCTATAGTGATTTGGGAATAATCAGTCTTTTTTATGTCAATATTCTTTATTTAAAGAAAAAGGGGAACACCCCAAAAAGATAATGTATGATCCCCTTTTTACCTACCTATTAACATATTTGATATAGTTTTCCTGCCCCTACAACTACTTACTAAAGACAAGTTATTATGATTCTTCCTCCAACTATACACTCCCCTTTTTTCCTATTCCTTTCTCCCCGCTATCCTTCTCTTTTTTATCTGCCTTCAAGTTTTTTTTACCTCTCTCCTCTACTTCATTTCTCTTCTTAGTAATGGAAAATGTTTTTCTTAGTGACCTGCCATTAATCATAACTGGTTTTGTACACTGTTCTATTGTTAAATATATTTTACTGATGATATTTATCAAGATGGAAACAATGGACCTTGTATTCATTGTTTGATTGTGAATGGTTGCTGAATAAAAATAAAGTACAACAAAAAACAATATGAACAGCAGTAGAATTATCATAGTGCTGGATAATACATGAAAATAACAATGGCATCTGTAGCATCTTTACATGTCGTAATGTCATTTTTGTGTTAGTGATTAATATTTTGTTCTTACTTTTCTTTTTTCTTTTCTTTTTTTTTTTTTTTTTTTTTTTTTTTTTTTTTTTTTGCAGGAAGAGATTTCTGCAGCATCTGCAGTCCTAGAGTCACTTCTAAAACTAGTAACCTTGATTGGCCTTATTATCATTGCATTTGGATATGCCTATTCCCAGCTAGCACTGGATATTTATGGGGGATCTATGCTGAGTGGAGGTTCTGGTATGTCAAACAAGCACTAAGTTTATGTCTAATGGCACAAAGTATCTGCATTCTATATAAATTACCAGTTGTAATTAAAAAAAAAAAAAAATCTTGGTAAAATGGAAAACCACCAAAGATTCCCACCTGTTTAATGCAAGGTAATGGCTATTTATTTGAAAGGTGGCTTTTCCTTCGTCTATTTGGCATTTGCTGTGTGTGCCTGAGGCAAATTCAGAGTCTCCACCCAAGAATAAGTGTATTTGGAGCTAAGCCTAGATTTTTTTTTATCATGTGCTGGGAGCTAAGCTTAGTGCTACTTAAAGCAGAACTGAACTAAAAACAAAAAAACTACACTTACCTTAGATTCTTTAATTTCACTTGATGGCGCTGTTCCTTCCCATGATCCAGTCCCGCATTGTCCTGGAATTCCTCTTTGTCCCTGCGCTTCCTCTGCTATCTTCTTTTTCTTCTGCCCGGACATTTTCTATCTTCGCTTTGTCTTCTTATTCGGTCTGCTTTCTTCGTCACCCGATCTTGCACTGCGCAGGTTAGAGATCGGGTGATGTAGCCACTGTTAAAGGAAAAAAAAGGGAGCCGATCTCGCTGCTCATGCCCTTCTATGTATAGTAAATATGTTACGTTTACGTACGCTTTAAGTTAAAAGATCAAGACTGTAGCCTCAAATGAAGAGCTCTCTGCACTAAAAAAATCAACCCTAAATGATTACCCTAGTTTAAACATGTAACAATAATAATAATTAACACAATTTATTTTTCGTAGATGAGCAAAAGCAAAAAGTAACGGGACTTTAAAGGCATCAACCATATAACAGACAGAACAATTTTATTTACATATATCAACATCCATATATAAAATATTTTATCTCTCAAAGTTTTTTGCTTTTTAATAAGCTTTTATTTATTTTGACTTGTGATGTGGCTTTTGGTAAGACTGTGAACAGTTACCATGGAGTTCTACTAATCTAACAAATAATTCTTTTTCATCTTTTTGTTTGGGGACTTCAGTCAGTTCCCTTGGTTGGTGCATTTGCCTGCCTTAATCTGGATGGCTTTGTTTGGCCAAAAATGCAGATATGACTACCGGTACTTCCTCTCCACCACTCAACAGCAATCTGTTGGGTGTCTTCCAACACATGGCTGTGTCTGCTCCTTCCCTCCCCACCTATTTCCTGCTGTCTTCATTCTGGTTTAACCAACCTTTCAAACTCCATAAACCAATGAATTTGCATATCAGCAGAGGAATCTAGACTAGAATGTAAATGCTAACTTTACATTTTTTGTTGCAAGATTTATAGATAACTCCACTTATCATCCACTCCACTGAGAGCAGCAAGACCAAGTGCTTTTTCACCATTACTTACTTTTGCATGGATTGTTGTGTTTTTAATTATTGTCGTTGTTTTTTTTATAATTTTTTTCTTACAGCCTTTCTCAAACTTTTTAACATGGGGGAACCGTTGAAATAACCTAGTTATTTAGGGAACCCCTTCTATAATTACTATATACACAGCTCACAGTACATTAGTGTTCAGTAACAAGAAAGTCTCCTATATTACTGGACAGTGAGAAGAATGCAACCCCTTACAAATAGACAAAATTATCATTGGCATTAATTAAATTGATCTGGAAGCACAAATTGTTTATTGCCCAAGGAACCTCCAGCAACCTCAGGAAAAATAAACCTGGGGTTACTTCCTTCCCCTGTGACATCCAGACAAGAACTGTGAATTGTGCTTGTAGCATGTGTGATGTCACCAGGACAGAAAGGCAAGAAAAGTATTTTTAACATTTATAATTATTCTTCAGTCTACTAGGCATTTTACCCCCCCCCTTATGTGTCCAAAACAATAAAAAAGGCCATTCAGGTTTTAACGTATTATTAATATTACTACAAGAATTCATGGTGAGGGTGTAAGATGAGTATAATTCTTAGTCATTGTTGGGAGGGGGTAGCAGGATGAGCGGAGCTGCTGAGAGAACATCTTGGATAACTTCTGTGAGTTTTATGGAATAAAGCAGAACTAAACTAAAAATAAAAAAATTACACTTACCTTTAATGCTGCAGATCCCTCAATGGCGCTGGTCCTTCCCATAATCCGGGCCCGCATTGTCCTGGAATTCCTCTTCATCCACAGTGCTAAAAAAAGTAAAAATGTTGTTTTTTTACTTTATTTAGAAGTGTTGTCTACCCTTCTATGTAAAGTAAAAATGTTGAGTTTAGGTCCGCTTTAAGTAAACGGCAGCTACACAGGTCTTTAAGGACTTAAAGCTCATTTGCTGCTTGTTCCAGATATGGTTTTCAATACAAATTTATGGCATTACCACTCCTCTGTGGAAATCAATTGTTGATGGGTTCCATAGTAATGTTTATATCTGTACCGTGGATTTTAAAATGGAAAAACTCTCCCATTCTGTAAATACTGAAATTTTTCAGTAAAAAAGCGAGAAAGGAAGACCTGGTTTTGGCCCTTCTTATGTATTTCATGTATTTTACTATTGTAAAAACTTGCAAACATGTTTGAGCGTGACACTTTTTTGGTTTAACCTTAACTCAATAGCAAATCCATCACAAAGAACATAAGTTATATCAAAATATTTTAGTAAACATAAATGCATTTTTGAATCATGCGTTTACAATTTTAGACTGGCATTATCAAGTTATGACTGCATCCCCAAATACGGTATAAGGATGATGTTACTATATATGAAATAGTATAAGTATGGATGTCTGAAATACTCCATGAATCACTAAACAAAACCTATTACTAATGAGCAATGCTGTAGATTTATACATTGTTCTAAATGGGACTTTCTTAAAAATGATTCATAGATAATGCTATCAATTTATTGTGTATTTACCAGGTCCTGTTCTCCTTCGCTGCTACTGTCTGTATGTTCTCCTTCTGGCCATCAATGGTGTTACCGAATGTTTTAGCTTTGCCTCAATGAGCAAGGAAGAGGTAGACAGGTGAGTACAGGAATGACAGAGATTAGCATGTTGACTTTATTCAAAAACTGAATAAGCTATAATTTTTAAGGTTTTACTTTTACAGTTGTTGAACGAAAACTTATATATATTAACATATTAATATGCATGGTTTTGATTGGATTGATGCTCAGGCTAAAGCGTTATCTCATTCGTAAGCAGAGATTCATGTATACCCATGACACTTCATCCTGACTACACAACCTACACCCTACCTAAAACTGTATGCATACCCAATAGGTTTTGTTGTTATAAAGTAAGGAAGGGGTTGGATTTGTTTTTTTTTTTTTTATGGGAGGTTTCCACTACCCTCTTTTTCTGGTGAAAATTCTAAAATGTGGGAGTGACACAAATAAAGAGGCTACGTGGACACAAATAAAGAGGCTACGCGGACACAAATAAAGAAGGTACGCGGACACAAATAAAGAGGCTACGCGGACACAAATAAAGAGGCTACGCGGACACAAATAAAGAGGCTACGCAGACACAAATAAAGAGGCTACGCGGACACAAACAAAGGGGATAAGCGGACACAAATAAAGAGGCTACGCAGACACAAATAAAGAGGGTACATGGACACAAATAGGCTACGTGGACACAAAGAAAGAGGCTCTACACGGACACAAAGAAAGAGGCTACGCGGACACAAAGAAGGAGGCTACGCGGACACAAAGAAGGAGGCTACGCGACACAAAGAAGGAGGCTACGCGGACACAAAGAAGGAGGCTACGCGGACACAAATAAAACATGATGGGTTTTTATCCCAATCCATTTACTTTTAATAGAGAACATTCTATATTTTCAATAAACTCATTTTAAATATTATTACAGTGTTTTTGTGCGCACTTCACATTTTTTACAGGATTTGCTATTATATATTTGTGTTGTAGTATAATTGTAAAGAACTGTAGATACAGTAGGTCCTCCAGACAGTATAATTTATCTGCTAGGATGCCCTTGTTGGACTGTTGTGCACACCACTGATGGATTATTGAACACCATTAGAGAAAAGATAAAAACTTCAAGGGTGGTCAAAAGTAGCAATTATTTGATATATCAATAATAGATAATGTTGCATTTTCTTTTTTCTCTGCAAAAACATCTTACGTTTACTTTTAGTCACATACAGAATAGCAGGATTGCATATTACAATTATCTCAGTGTGATCCTTCATCTCAATGTCATCTCTGTAGCAGTAACATAAGAAAAACAATTAGCATAATTCCATGTGCACAGTCCATGATACCAATATATTTAAATTTTTGAATTATGTCAAGTTTACTGAAAATATATTTGAGTGGAATACATGGAGCATATGCTTCTGAATGAAGTGACCCAAACATTGGACTGCTGATGACTTGCTGTGGGCTTCCATCTCATTGACGTTTCTAAGTGACTTGGATATATTTGGTGATTTATTGTTGATTTTTGCTTCTCATATCCTTTCAATCAGCATTTAAATCAAGTAAAACACATTTCAAAGCTCTTATGCTTAAATCAAAGAAAACCTGTATTAGGAGACCTATGAGGGCAATTGTTCTACACCGTCTTCTGAAAATGCTAGTTGTCTAATCTGTAAAAGCATGCTGCAAGTGAAAAGAGAGGTTGGTAATCCTGAGTTGCATATTTATCCGGACTGTTCCACTCCGAAAATATTCAAGTAATTGGATTATCACAACAACTAGGCAACTAGCACCTTCGATTGTATAGTTAGTAACTGGCAGCCTACATGTCCCCAAGTGGATGTTACCTATTAAAGGCCTCCTGTAATCCCCAGGAATTGCATTACCACACTTAGTTTGGAGAGGGGTACCACTCTAAGCCAATTAGGGTTCTATGGCTTTGCATAATCTTGTAAATTCAACATGCTTAGGTGAAAACAGACGGTAGTCCCATCATTGAGCTGCTTCTCTTTTAACATACAGTCACAATCCTGGACCTGACTGCCTTGCTTCACAGTTGTTAGTCTGCTGGGTGGTCTGGGACTGGACAATGCTGTTTGGTAGCAGTACCTGGTTTGCTGAATTATTGTTAATGCAGGGTGGGCTGGGGTTGGACATTAATGTCTGGTTGGAGTGGATAGATCACTGGTAAGCATTTTCCAGGTAGAATACTTCACATTTATGTATTTCAAGTGTTATTTTTGTCTGCTTATGATTCAATTTTTATCTTGTTTATGTCTGAGAACAATGAATCACGCCTGAATTATTGCTTTTCTGTTCCCAACTGCAAAAATGCCTAAAATATGAATATTTTTTTCATCCTGCAGTGCTGAATGTCTATTTAATATTTATTTTTCTGCATTTTTTTTGCCAGGTACAATTATGTCATGCTGGGCCTTTCACTAAGTTTTCTCTGCCTCTCCTACTACATGACCCTTTGGTTAGGCAGTGTGGGATTTATCCTTGCAAACTGTTTTAATATGGGCTTGCGGATCGCTCACAGCTTATTCTACATTAGGAGGTATTACAGGGAGAGCCCTTACCAGCCCCTCGCCGGGCTTCGTCCATCACCCGCCGTCATTGGTGTGCTTTGTCTGAGTGCTGCAGTAACTGGATATTCAGAGGTAACCACGTGTTCACTTTTTCAATTAGATGTTTTATTCATTTTTAAATATGGTTATAATAACAGAATGTTAACATGATAATAGAATTGATATAAATCGATTATAGAATTTGTATAGACATGCGGGTACAACATTGACAGAACATGTTAGAACATTGCCAGATGTGTTTTGTCTGTGTACCCATGAACAGGAAGTGAGGGGAAATCTTCCTTGTTGGGACACAGGCAGCATTTTTCCCTCTCCAAAACAATATATGCAGTGGCTGAGGATTTAACCTTACAATAGACGCTAATTTATGTTTTCAATGATGCTTTGAAAGTTTAGGAGATCAAGGTGTTACTGCACACTGTAAACTTCTCACAGTGCTGCAGCAAGTCAGATAGAGTCTTATTTCCTAGCTGAAGGACATCCAGCATCATCTCCCCTATTCCTCCCCAGCCCGGCTGTTCCTGACCTGTTCTTATATTTATTTTATTTCAGTTCTTTTAATTATGAAAAGACATTACATAGGTCAGTCTACTTGCTAACACAGTCTGCCTAGGAATGCCCACTCTAGATTAAAATCCATCCTATCAAGGTGTTTTAAAAAGAGCCAGTTCACTGGGCCTGATTTATTAAAGCTTTCCAAGTCTGGAAAAGATACGCTTTCAACCTGGGTGATCCAGCAAACCTGGAATAAACTTCCTAAAAGTAATTTTTTTGTTAGCAAATGTTTTCAATCCTGTATCGGATCCATTTCAGGTTTGCTGGATCAGGCAAATTTACTGATGAAAAGTATATCTTCTACAGTATAGTATGGGGGAGCTTAAGTAGATCAGTCCATTTGCATTAAGGCTGGGCACTCTTGAGAGGGGTATTGAGGCTGGGCTGTGATATTTTTTAGAAAGCTGTCCCCTCCCAATAGCCACGATTTGCCTGCATTACATAAGAAAGCACAGAGAGCCAGTGATTAAATAACTGCGTCTAAAATTAGAGGTGAAATAAAAACAAAAAAAGCTTTGTTTAAATATTTCATTAACATGTTAATATGAGAGAAAAGGGAAAGAATTATGAAAAGCTTTACTTTTTACTTAAAGGGAAAGAATTATGAAAAACCTTAAGCAAGGTTAACGTTAAATTAAAATTGCAAACAGACATTTCCTATATTGGGACAGAAGGGACAGAAGGTATTCCACCTAGTTGCTTAAAAATTTCCCTTGCCCTTGTAACATCACAAATCTTCCCGTCTTCTTTCGGGTTTGAGATCCTTCTTCATTCGTTGATTTGCCAGGCCCGAATGACATAGCTTGCATGACATGCATGCAGGGATTTATTCATTTCTGGAATTCTTTGCCTGTCCCTTCTGCATCTGCCTGCTTGCAATTTTTTTTATCCAGTTCCACTTTAAGTTTGAGTTTAGGCTTTGAGCAATTTGTGTAATGAATGCTACAGGGTGTTTGTACAAGATTTTCTTTCTGTGCAGCATGAGTCTCTTTGAAGTCCAGTTCCTTAGTGGTAAATACATTTGAATTGACTGCTTTATTTTGGACTTTCAGTTCTTGTTCCATGGTTCATTAATTATTCATTGGTTCATCCTTTAATTCATTGGGAATTAAACCTTTTTATTTTCTTTGACAGATGCATCTGTGCTGTGATATGGGCTGGCCTTACCGCCTTGCACACATCCTCATTGGAGGCCTTTGCCTGGCTGTGACACTGGCCGTTCTTGTCCTTTCAGAAAGCAAACTGATTCATTTTATTCGTAGCCACTTTCTTTCAAAAAAGCCAAAGAAGAAAGTTTAACAAAAGTTCAGGACTGGATAGGTGGGTATTTGGAAATGAGTGTAGACCACAAGGCCACATGGTATTCCTTTTTATGTGTGGCTATCACATCATATGGTCATCCTATGGACTCAGCACGGTGGCTCAGTGGTTAGCACTCTGGCCTTTGCAGCGCTGGCTCCCAGGTTTGAATCTCGGCCAGGACACTATGTGCATGGAGTTTGCAGGTTCTCCCTGTTTCTGCATGGGTTTCCTCTGGGTACTCCGGTTTCCTCCCACATTCCAAAAACATGCAGTTGGGTTAATTGGCTTCCCCCCAAAATTGTCCTTAGACTGTAATAATGACAAATAACTATATTAGGGTCATTAGTTTGTGAGCTCCTTTGAGGGACAGCTTGTGACATGACTATGGACATTGTACAATGATGTGTAATTTGTTGGCACTTTATAAATGCTGGATAATAATTACCAAAATGGTGACACCAGCAAGGTAAAGGGGGGAAACAGGAGATTAAATACTGTATTGTAGACTAACACAGGACACACAGATCTCCATTCAAGAATGGTTTTAGGGACACTAAAAAACCATAAAGTATTTATTTTTTAAACTTGTATAATTTTAATCATGGGGTTGGCAAATTATTTAGGATTAAATTACAGATGGAAATATAACTTTTTGTATTGTCTCACTTTTCTTACAATTGATTGCTGATGTTTACATTGTTATTAAAGGGCAGTAGGAGTGCAAATATAACGGTTTTCTGTCATAATGAATTAAAGATTTGTAAATTAAATTGTAGACACACATTTTAGATGTCCCAGAAATCCTCCTAAATTGAAAGTTTTGTCAAACCGGGTAATTCACAGTTCAAATGTGATATAAATTTGTACACTTGTCAAGAACTGTGTTGTCCATTTAATCAAAATTTAATCCAAGGAAATACAAACCTGTTGGGAAAAAATCAAGGTGACAAAAAGACCGTAATGCTGCGTACACACTGCCAATTTTTGTCGTTGGAAAGGATCTTTCACGATCCTTTCCAACGACAAGGGAGTGCACGATGCATGAACGGTGCTGTACATACAGCACCGTTCATGCTCTATGGAGAGGGGAGGGGGAGAGCGACGGAGCGGCACCCTGCTGCGCGCTCTCCCCTTCACTTTCATTACGATCGGCTGTCGTCCATCGTCCGTGGATCCGGCAGGTCGGTCGTCCGGACGATGGACGACACCGACTGTACACACGGCAGATTTTCGCCCGATAATTGGCCGATGCCGATTATCGGGCGATAAAAATCTGACGTGTGTACGTAGCTTTACACGTGGCTAGCTTAAGAACAACAATCTTTGCTTATCACGTAACCTGCATACAATGACTTAAAATGATGGTATCTCTACTTGTTCACTTTTGCTCAGATACTGCTAATACTAGGGGCATTGCAGGATTTTTGGGTCATTTATCTGGTATTTACTGAAATACTGGCGGAGAATCCTCTAAGTCAATGTGCTTTCAATAGCAGTAATTGCTTTTGCACCAGAGAATGTTTGATAAAATGTCAGCTTCATTGGTTTATATATTTATGTTTGACTGTGCTGTACACTGGATATTCTTTTACATCCAACTGGAAACAATCCTGTTTCAGGGATTTTTGGCACAATGTTTAAAGCTGTGTTCATAACTAAATATTTATTTGTTCCATGGAAATGTTGCTGTTGGGCTCATTCATAAATGTTGATCAAATGTCACAAGGTAGATTCTCAGATTTCTCAATTTCTTTAGAGTATTTCCTCTTAGGTTTGAATGATCCTAGAGCACTTTCTCTAATAACTGAATGTTCTGGATTGCTTTCTCTTAGGATCAAATGTTCTTTATTATTCTTAGTTTGTGTTGCATTTGACACTACTGTACTGCTTATTTTCACCAGAAATGTCAAAACATCATTACGTTTGACAGTAAAACAAACAAGATTTACCTACCAGTTGTTATGTTTGCCCTGTGAAAGAGAACTTCAATATCACAATACCATTTTACACATAATAAAACATTTGCAAGGGTTTTATGCATGCCTTTTGCACAAATGATGTTTAGTTCATACAACTCTTTTTTTATATAAGACATGTTAGTGTCTGGAGTGTGATTGAACCTGTGCTGTATATGTATTTCCCTGACAATAATATGCAGATGACATAATGTCCAGTTGTCCTGTAAATTAAACTAACAAAGCACTAACAATATGCTTAAACAATGGGATTCTTCAGGGACCTATTTAAGCATATTTTTGGTGCAATTCAATATATTGGGATTTGATGTTTATCACCATCAATATAGGAGCCACAACTTGTTTGTATGTCCTGTAAATTGTCCAAAATAAAGACTTTGCTAAGACCATGGTTTCTTCTCATCTTCCAGAAGAATAATTGAGTAATGATAGAATATACCTGGTTCTTTGGCAGTAAATCTGAATATCTGTAGTGCCCTTCCCAAATTTTTCAGCCCAGTGGGGGGAAGCTGTAGCTTGGTGGTCAAAAAGTCGTCAACACACAACAAATTCGGTGTTCCAGTTTTAATTTTTGCCATAGGTATCCCGTAACTCGTATATTAGTCAGCTGTCTACCACCCGCCTATACTTTTCCTTACATTCTAATGCCCACCCCATTAATATGTCCCATTTTTCCATCGTCTTTGTATTATGTCCAAACTGTCCAGTGTCTGTAGTATATTTTGTAATGCCTGTAATAGCTTACAGTTTAATGGTGCAAAAATTGAGGCTTACTTCACACACTCGTTAAAACAAAAAATGGCATTTAGCTCCCTAAGGTGGAAACTTTTCCTATGTGTGGGGGGATGCACTTTGGTAGAGGACATCATCACTGTGTTGCATTCCTAATGCCAATAGGTGAGCCCCACACAGGTTTTCCTCTTATTTTAGACAGTTGTACTAAAAAATAAAATTTGCTATAAATTATTGAACTTTGCTGGAGAGGACAATCTTTCATCAGTGAAGCTGGGTGATCCAGCATTTAGATTTCTTCAAATTAATTTGCTAGCAGATGTTTTGAATCCTGGACCAGATGCATTCCAGGTTTGCTGGATCAACCAGCTTCACTTATAAAAGTGTATCCCCCCCAGCCCTAGAGAGCTTTAATAAATCAAGGGTCTATGACCGTGACCTCAGGAGGCCCTATAATATTTCCCTTTCCTCCCTATAATGAAACGTTATGTAGGAAGAGGAGAAGGAATGGCACAGATTTACAGCACAGAAGGTAATTAGACATTCTTGGAATGTGGGAAGGCTTTGATATACAGAGAGGGAGGGTGCAGTAATAAGGAATGGGCTACTCAATTTTTCTGCTTGGACTTGCAATTTTTAAAATTTGTTTTTGTTTGCATCCAGCTGTCATCAGCATTGCCTATAGTAAATATTTTGGCTTTCACAATAATGAGCCAATTTTTAACCATGCCAGGAGTAGGTTTGTGAAATGCAGGATAAATTAAACTGAAATTTGCACCTGTAGCAAAACCGGCCACTAAATCTTATGAGCGAGACCCCCCCCCCCTGCCGAAACTCCCTGTTCATTGAAACACTACTACAAGTCCCGGCATTATTTGCGTCCTACAGTCCAATGCGGGGCCACGGATTAGCAGAAAGCCCGCTGGTCTATAGACGCGAGTAATGCTGGGAATTGTAGTAGCGAATCTATTTCAATACGGTGGCAGGCCAACTGCAGTTCATATTTAGGTTTCCTTTGGGGGACAAAAAAAGGATGTCGGGGGCCAGATTTGGCCCCTGGGCCAGAGTTTGACACCCCTGTTCTAAATGGTATTCAATGGAATCTTTGCTATTATTGTATGCTGAATTTGGTGCCCAGGTGGAGCATATCCACCATATTTATACAAAGCTATGTATATATCTATATATCAACAGTTCTAAAAATCTTTACCATCTTCTAAAGGCAAAAGGCACATGAAAAGGGATTTTCACAATGCTAACTATACAAAACTCTCCAGCAAACTTACCAGCTAGCCTGAAAAAATACAGTTTTAATTACATTAAAAAACAGAATATTTTATATTTGCAAATACATGTGGCCATACTGCCTACATATACTGTGCAAAAATCTTCATACCCTATGTTTTTTGTCCTGTTTTGAACATAAAACCTGGAATTAAGATTAATTTTCATGGATTTATCAAAAAGTCTTAATGGTTGAAGTAGTAAGAAATAAAAGAAAAATATATTTCACACACAGTTCATTTGTGTTCCCTTTTGCTATGAAACCTCTAAAAAAGGAAAAATCATGGATCGATCCTGCCTTGTGCCAAATGGACCAAAATCCCTTAGGAATGTTTCCTGCACTTTGCAGAATCTATACTATGAAACTTTATTCCAGGCTAAGGAGGAACCAAACCAACACCAGCAAGGTGCACCTAGTAAAGTACTCAGTGAGTGAATATGTATATATATAATAATAAAATAATATAATAATGATAAGAAATATTCAAAATACCAAGCCGCATTGTTTTTTTCAGAATTGTAAAGCATCCATCTTGGATTGGAAGGAGCTCTCCTAATAAAAGAATTCAGATCATAAAGAGCCATTGCAGATTAAACTTATAGAAGATGTGACCCGTATAAATAGAAAACAACTCACTTTCCTACCACTCAAGGATGTAAACAGCCTTATTCACAATAGTCCTATTATGTCTACAATTCCCTTTCTAAAGAAGCTGCCAAGAATACAAAGAAGCTTTCTACAGTGCAACATCCACAGGGACCATCAGGTAGCTCTGTGTGTACAAGACAAGACAATTCTTCCCTGCCTCACACGGTAGAGGAATAAACAACTTTTTGCACATTTTGCATGAATATTGATGATAATTTTATGCTGATCACAAACATGGCAATATTCAGACAATATTACCAGCTTGTAAGCAACTTGCAATAATTTCCTTGCAACACAACTAAACAGATAAGGCAATGTATTACTATTTTAGGGGGTAGAAACTGTTGGAAGATGGCATTCATCCTTTTGGATTTTTTTGCAATCAAATTACCATTTGATTTTTTTTGCAGTCTTAGATGGCAAATGTTTGGATATTAATGCAAGCCTTTTATACATGGGGAAAATGGGCAAGATATTATATACATTCAGAAACACAACGTCACATACAATTCTTACAAATGCATCAGTGTGTGCTAAACATTGAATGTCATTCCACTTCTAAGCATTTTAGGTTCATGCAAGTAGGTCCATCCATGGAAGTAATTCAGACCATGAACATTCTCTGGTGCCTGTAGAAACATTACGAATACCAGGTACACACAATTTTTACAGTACAGATACACTGAAACTGCACAAGTACTCTTCTCACACCAGGCAATATAGTTCTGTGAAGACACGGAGTAACAAATTGACACCAGCTGGTATAAGTCTGCAGAGACACATTGAACCTGATTTATTAGCTCTCCAAGACTGGAGAAGGCAGGCTATTATAGGCGAACCTGGGTGATCCAGCACACCTGAAGTAGTTTTCCTAAAAATCATTTTCAAATAGTTGAAAACGTTTTCAGTCTTGGTCCAGATTCATTCCAGGTTTTCTGGATCACCCAGGTTCACCCATGGTAATCTATTTTCTCAAACATGTCGAACTTTAATATATCAGGCTCATGGAATGTCCTTGTGATAAAAGCAGGGGGCTCTGTTAATTTAGCAGGTTTATGTTTGAGTAGGATTTACTGAATATATATATATATATTTGTATATATATATATATATATATAGTGTGGGTAAACTCCACTCATATTTGGATCTTGTTTGTTAGCCACCCCTAAAAATTGCAAATGAGAAGTTTTAGATTGTAGAGAAAAGAAGAAGGGTTTAATGTGACTTGGATAAAAAAATGTATTTCATCAATGTAACATGAATCTTATATACAGTAATACATGAATACCATTATAATATTAATCATAGGGTTGGGGTAATCAAACTAGACAGCAAGTTGGTAATTCCTTATAGACATAAAAGCGTAATAACCGTGGAGTTTATTTAAACATCTGGTAACCCGACGCGTTTCGCCTACTGGCTTCTTCAGAGATATATAGACGCACAACCATTGGTTCCTGGTATTTACAAATGAAGATAATAGAGTGTAGAAAACTCTGAGGCTGAAAAATTGGTGAATTACTGCAAATAAAAGATATGCACAGATGGCGCCAGTAATATGAATTCTCCAAGGATTAAGCCTTGAATGCAGGAACATTTAGATGGGTGATGTTGAAGGACTAATGAAACACTGCATATGAATTATATGCACAGATGGAGTTTGTCATTTGAATTCTCCAAGGGTTAATCCTTGAATGCGGGAGTATTTGAGGAAGTAATGTTTGTTCCCTGGACTGGATGGTGGAGTAGCTGAGATATGCTGTGTAAGCAGAGACAAGTGACAGCCAGAGGTTTTATTGAAGAAAACACACCCTAAATTATAAACCTGGCGTTTGCTCATCCTATTTGACAACTGTTGATATATCAGGGGAAAAATCAGTTTGTGTTACTTTGTATTTTGGTGCATAAAAGTACTTAAGCTTTTTTCCATTCCCTGTAACAGCACTGACCACATTTTTAAATACAGGAGACCTCGGTTGCAGCCCCAACTCCCCCACATAAAATTCTGCATATCTAATTCTACAAAAGATTGTCAGAGTCTGTTGACATACTATAGGAGATGGTTTGAGACTAGGGATATTCTTCTGGTGTGCTTGCAAACTACAAACATTTAGCAGTAGCCCTTTGAGGCTGGCTTCCGACATCCGGCTCTTCCCACTCTCCACCAACGTATCAAGGGACTTCCCAAAACCATCTCAGAAGCCAACCATCTTTTTTCCAATAGACAATTGGGAAGTTACATCCCTCCATTGAACCTATTGCTCACTGGCTAAACTTCATAATCAGAATTTAGTAATTTAATGTAAAATGGGAGACCCTTGCAGAACTGATTATTCAGCTTCCACATTGGAGCCTGACAATCTTTTCTTCTCTCAAACTGGTTATTCATCTTAGTCAAGAATCGATCACCTAGTTATCTGTTCTTAACTGTTCACTCAACAGTGATCTGTACCTTAATATTGTGTAAATCATCCAGCTCCCAGATCAATCATATTACAATCCAAGTCTCTGAATCCCCTGAGGAAGCCACTGGGCGAAACGCATCGGGGTTTGGACAATACCATGGGCCTATGTGATATGTAACACTGGTTTTGTGATGCTATGCTACATATGTCTACCTAGCAGAGTTGTGCTAGCTAAGGTTTTGTAACAAGCTTATATATTATCTTATATATTATCATTATAATATAAAATCCATTTAGGCTTGGCAATTACACAAAACTGTCAAAAAAAATCCCTTTCTGGTACCTTATTGTTCTGTACTGCTCTCATAATGCCCCGCAATAAAAACCAAATGGCCATAGATTGGAAACCATGGACCTACAGATTTTAAAACGGATCGAAACTAACATTTTTACCTTACATTAAAGGGTAGACAACCTTTTTTATAAAGTAAAAGTTAACTTTTTTTTTATTGGGGGGGTAAAACACTTTTGTATGTGATTGATTAAGACAGAATGGGAGGGCGAAGCCTCCTGAGATGCATGACGTATATTGTAAGAGGAAACAGTGAAAATTCTGCAAAATAAATAGAACTTGGAAAATGCAGTTCAATGCACGGTAATAGGCAACACACACCAAGCAAGGCACATGCATTTTTATGCGATTTGTGTGTGAAATTCTAACCTCAACGTTGCTTGTGATATGTGCAGAAAAGTTATATGAAGTCTTCTCCTTTTCTCTCCCTATTTCTTCTTTTTTGAATAAAGAGCTTTTTGTAGCACAATGAGATAGCAGCCAATGGGTGAGGTCTGATGCAGAGCTCTTCTGAAAAGACAAGTACAATGGTGTTGCTTCACACTAGAATTTTAACTGCTTCTTGCCACAATACTATCCAAGGATGTGCTAAAAGCCTTTCTTCCAACTTAGTTTTCTTTTAGAACTCCAATGCATAAATCAAGGAAAGTTTATAAAAAAGGATTTATAAAAACAGCACAAAAGAAAAAAAAAGCTAGTAAAAGTGTCGACTCAATATAAACGGAACAAGTGGCGTGCTGAAAGGCTTACACACAAAAGAAATGTTCTGCACAGATTTAAAGATTTATATACAAATGGAGATCTCAGATCTTGAAAATGCAAGTTATGGTTTGTGAGGAGGGTGGAGATGATGTTGTAATAGTCTATAGGCTCTGTTCATAAAACTGGGAATCTGGCATTCCCTCAAACATTCCCAGGTGGGAATCACTTACTGACATTATTCAGTATTCTGTGCTTACCAACTGTTTTTTAGCGTCCAAAATAAAAATGATTGCATTCACTATTTCTCAGAACTGGTAACCTGCTATGAATAGAACAAAAAGTCATCATTGGGTGCACATCTATTAATTCCATCATTTTGCAGACACATGCAGTTCATCTAACCATTGTTCCGTTGGCAGGGCTGTGCCAAAAACATAACGTTCACATTGTGTGTCCCTGATATCCTCCCCGGCTTCCCGTCCTACCTGTTTAACATTTTATTTGACAAAAAGAAAGTGAATGCAATAAATGGCCTAACCTGAAAATCCGGACTTTTGTGAGCATTGTATCATACAAGTTGAATCCTGTAAATGTAAAAGTGTCAAGTTATATTTCACATGGCAAGAATTCTTTATTTCTGCATGAAACAATGCTAGGAAAGTAAGGTAAATTCTGGAGATTGTAGATATATTGGCAACTAATGGATTAATGTTCTCAAATTGATTCACAGTATCGGTTGTTAGTTCACAGAAGTCATAATGCATTTGTAATTCAGAATAATCTAATATAGCACTTTCATACAAAACTCTTGCAGAACTGAGTTTCCTATTTTGCATGACGAAACAAAAATTACGTTAAGTGTTCATCTTTTTGCCTAAAAGCCAACTTAACCTTTGGTAAGTTTCCCAAGCTCATTTAGGCCGCTCCCAGCCTCCCCTTTTTGGTTCTGTGCAGTTTGACTTCAGCCAACCTCTGTGTCATGCAGTTGAGGTTGCGGTTTGCTGTGTGTGGCAACAGAAACCATTTACCAACCCGCTGTGAGCTCCGGTTAAGGTGGTTGCATTCAAGTAAATGGAAGCATCTTGCCTCTCAAGGGCAGCCGGAAGCAACATGTTGCACTTAGCAACCACTGCCGCCATCCATCACACCTGTCTGCATTCTGTTGATTGTGAGCAGTTGAAGCTAGTGCCTACCCAATGATAGGAGCAACTTTACATCTTTTTAAGCAACTTTTTCACCGTACAGAAATTTCTCTCTAAATTATTGAACGTCCACATTTTGCGCTGGGCCTTTCTGATTCCTTTTTCGCCTCCCTACCACAGCAAGGCATAAGTTGTGTTTCCTTCTTTACACACAGGTCCGGGTGGCCCACCTTGATGGAACTGAGGGCTGACCCCTTGTTTGCACTGCTAGGCTTCTGGAGGACTCTTCGACTGCAACATTGCTTATCTCTCCTCTAATGTGGGAGATCATGTCCCTTCCTAGTAGGAGAGATATTTAGGGTTTAGACTTACAAAGGAGCAAATCAGAAAGTGCATTTCCTATACCAGCGGCCCTCCATCAGCATGGTCTATCAGGAACTAATGTACAAAATCCTCACACGTTGGTATAAGGTCCCACACAAGTTATAAGATATTTACCCAGATGTATGTGATTGCTGTTGGTATTGTGGTGAGGGCTTTAGGTCTCCTCCACATATTTTTGGGACTGTCCAAAATAAATGGTTCACTAGGTGGCTTCCAATGCCATTTACCCTAGCTTCTTCCTCCTGCATCTCAATGATATGAATTGTGACTCTTACCATTAATCACTTTTGACCTGTCTTTTGGATGCAGCACAGCTATGTATCCCAACGCTGTGGTGTTAGCCAAGGTCCCCTACAGCCAAGGGCACTTACATAAATATGTAGGAGCATCATTTAGGATGGCAGTGCACTACCTTTTCCATGGTAAATATTGGGCTTTTATAAAATACCAAGCTGATAAATGTGTAACATACACAATATGCATTACAAAGATGATCCATGGTTTGTGAAATCCCTAATGTCTATACTGCACCTTCACCTAGTGGTAACACATGCACCTGTACAACAACCTGCCTTTAACACAACTCTTTATTATTTATCTACAAATATCCGGCAATAACATATCATAATAGAAGTATTATCCATTTTTTTCCCTTTGTAAGATTTAAAAAGTACATTTTTATATTATTTTATATATGAATTATTTTAATTTCTGCGTGCATTTTGTAGTAAAAAAAACAAACTTAACCTAATAAATGTATTTTTCTGCATTGATTCAAGAGGCACATTTTTCAGTTCAACATAAACTTATGCTATTCTACATAAACAGGAAAACTGGAAATATAGCATACTGGGGGTTGTAGTTCTTCAAACACAGCAAATAAGTGGGTCAAGATCAGAATTAAAGAGAAAAAGCAAATGTGAATGGCACATGGTGTAAACATTTGCAGGCTGTGCTGGGTGAAGGGTGTACTACATCTATCTGTTGGGAACAACTAAGCAGAGATGCAGCAATCAAAGTATATTCTAGGTGTGATAGCACTACACAAATACTTTTTTCCTTAGCAGGGGGTGTGGCATATGTCTACATTATGTAGGAAGTTAGAGATTAAAGTGGCAAAGGTTCATTGCAACAGTTGTTAGAACGGCTGCAATGGAAACCTGTTAATATGTTACTGTGAAAGGTATGGGTGTAAACACCACTGTACAGCGGATCAGTATGATACAAAATGATAATACTTCTGCTTCCTTTGATGTATGGGATCGATACAATTGTAGCGATATTTAACCAATTGTTAATTGCGTCCCTTTACATTTCTCACTTAGGGTGTATATAATTGTACACTATATGAAATTTGAAGAATGGGATACTTTTTTATAGTTTTCCTAAAGTTAGTTTTCCTATAAATTTTCCTAAAGTTCCTAAAGTTTTTAAACTCACCAATATATCACTTTGCAATATGGATGGCATGTGTAAAACCAAAAAAAGGGAAAAAACTATATATTGCACTTTTACTATTGAGGACTCCCCCTCCACCACTATATAATATAGCAAGGGGTCTTGTTAGTCTTTCTATTTTTTCATAAAATCATCAGAAGTTATGGACCTTAAATGGGGAGAACAAGCTGGCTGGGACTAGAGACAGACCAGTAAAGTATTCTCTGAGGAATTTGCAAGTATTCCATAACGTTCCATGTTTTACGTATTCACTGGGTTGCTTTTTGTAGGTTTACACCCAAAAATAAATCCAGGCTTTGCTATTCCCCAGTATCACACAGTACACACAGAGACTCTGGGAATAGTTTTTTTTTTATTATAAAACTATACTTTACTGGTTGAATTCATTTTTGTAAAAGTTGCAAATGGAACAAAAAAGCCCTATAATTAAGGGAGGGGAGTTCATGACATGTGGGGAGACAAGAAACTCTGTCCAGACTGTACTTGAAGGAAAACTATTCTTAATCCGATTTGAAAAATACGTATGAAAGTGTACAGCTTAATGTAAGCCATCATTTTATTGTTAACCCCTTCATGACGCAATGTTAATAGGCATCAGTAAACTTTAATGAAACTCTGGCTAATTTTAATACCTTCACATGCAAAATTTAAAAAAACAAAAACAAAAGAAAATTTTACTCTACAGCTAAGAATATATACATATATACTAGCTGATATACTATTTATTGCAATCTTATATTTTACAGGAAAAGGAATCAAATAAAGGAATCAGTGTTAAACTAAAGATTTTTATTTTTAGGTTTTAAAAGTATAAGTACAATATACAATTTATAATGTAAAATCTTCAACAAATCTATAGACAAATTGTCTATAATATTACTTTAACACAAAACCCGATTATAAAGAACATTTTTAGTTTCACCTCCAGAAGTAAGGCTACCCACCCTTGAGCAAGCAACGTTTTCTCGAAGGCATTATTACAGGCCAGAAATTTGTAAAAGAGTCCAAAAAAAAGTATGTTAAATATAAGCAAAAGGCACACTGTCACAAAGCAATACATACACACATACATGCAAATAAACCTCTGACTTATACCACAGTGCGGTACAAAGATCAGCGGTGCACTCACATGAGTCTAAGTCATAAGTCTAGCAAGTTTGGTTGAAATGTGTTGATGCGTTTCTCAGTGATGATGGAACAAAGCAAGTTTGGTTGAAATGTCTCCATGTGTTTCCAAATATAACTCTGACGTATAGCACAGTGCTGTACAAAGATGACAGGTGCACTCACATGAGTCTCAGTCATATGTAAAGCAAGTTTGGTTGAAATGTCTCCATGCGTTTTCGAGTGATGGTGGAACATATACACATACACACATACATCCAATTTTATATAAATAAATTTGTTACAACAATGTATCTTTCCTTTAATAACGTATTTTATTACAGTCTGCCTTAGCAGAGCGTGCCGTGAGGAATGGTGACAGCTTAGTTGGCAGGCGTCTGTTTGTAAACAATGTCATGTGATCACTATGACAACTTACCAATAAGATGATTGAGAACCATGCTGATTGGTTCCTGATTACCGTATCCCACGGCGACTGCTGTCAGATACAGCACAGAACATTGCATCAAATAATATTTATGGACAGATTGTAGGCAGGAAGGGGTTAATGTTTTAACGGAATGTTTAGTTTGTTAATGGGAGCAGCCAGATTTTCTAATTACATATTTGGAATCTGCTGTTTGGTTGTGATTGTTGATCTTCTCATCTAACCACAAGTCTACCTAACCGGATTTGTCTGATAGAAAACAGTAGACTCTCTGCTGCACCAAACAGCGCTTAACCTCCCTGGCGGTATTCCCGAGTGTGGCTTGGGGTTAATTTTTAGTACCAAAAGCGGCAACCCTGAGCCACACTCAGAGTGGAATTGTAAAGGACTTACTTGGTCCCCAGGAGCCCACCTGGCATCTGCATCCCCTGGCCTCCCGTTCCCGGCGCGATCAATGGGACGTGTGAGTGTGCGGCGGTGGTGTGCTGCGGGGGCGGAACCTGGCGAGAAATTTAAAATAACAATATAATCAGACAGCTAGGAAGGTTAAGTAAGGAACATGTACTTTTTTTTATTTTACAAAGGTGTTTGGGAGTCATTTTGGTATTAAAGTGAAGCTGTAGCCAGTTTTAATTGTTATAGAGGAAAGTCCTTTTATCACCTGTGTGTACAAAAAACCCTAATGTAAAAGGGTATTAAAAGTACTCATGCTTTAGTTAGGTGAGTGAAGGGGATTTTTAGGCATCTATTGCCTCTATTGGGTGGATTTTCTGATATGACCATCACAAATATGACCGAACCAACAATTTGCAGCACCCGGGTTTGAACCCCGATTCTTTCAGGTAAGGTGACAATAGAAATACAGATGCTCACAAGCGTTTGTTTTCAAGAGATTTATTGAAAATTCAGCACACATATAAGGTGAGGACAGCAGAGAAAAACAATACATCACAGGCCCAGGGAATAACTTCTCCACAACAAAGTGAACTTTCTCCTCAAAGTTCCAGCCCTGATTTAGAGCACCAGCAGGGACCTGTCCTTTGGGTTGAAACTTCAGGCCCCGGAGGCCCTCAGCCCTTTCCCTGTTCTCCCACTCTGTTAGCACCCCATGACTTAAGGGTCCCTTTAACTGCAGCTATTTAACTATGTATCAACTACCTAAAAAAGTGTCAAAGCATACCATAGGCCACAAAGGTGATGGATCGGGGCCGTGATGGCTGCTATCTTGAAGAGGAACTAAACCCAAAATTCACTTACCTTCCCGCAGGACAATCTGATCCCTCCGGGGGTGTCCTGCATCGGGTCCTGCGTCGTCCCAGCATCCATCCTGGACCTTACACTTCGGAGTGCCGCCATCTTCTCTTCTTCTTCCTGTTCTTCAACCTACGTCACCCAACCCAGGCGCGAGATCGCATGACGTAGGATGAAAAAGAAAATTGCCGATCTCACTGCGCATGCATGAGATTGACAAATTTTTCTCTTTGTGCAAAAAGGCTCCTTCTCGGGCATGCACAAAAGGAGCGCCCAAGAGCCTCCCGGGATGCCCGACATAGGTATCGGCTTTGCGCTCCCGTTTCTTCTCGACTGCCTAGGCATTTGAGAATTAGGGGGCGGTGCTGCACCTAAAAAAAGAGATCTAGAAAAAAAAAAAACCAAGATCTAGAAAAATCTAGAATTCATCAAGATTCATCTATAAACCCTTAAAGGGATCTTACTACTCTAACGGGGCACTACAGACCCCAGTAGGGTCAGATTTTTCTGCTCTTTGTGATCTCTGGAGTGACCTTCACAACCTGTCCCAGTTGTTGGTGCCACCTGGCTCGGGTTTTAGTGTATTTATTTTTGACGCCACAAAACTGAATAAACAAAACAAAATTACAGATTGATGATGTAAAAACGAAATAAATGATCTGCCTAATAGCTAAAGGCAGAACACAGGGAAGGAGTTAATTAGGGCTAATTCAGATTAAATAGGAATTTTTATTTTAAAAATCTTTTTCCCCCTGGGATACTCCTTTGATCATATAGAAGAGCTAAATACATGTGTCTAATGTCTAAGTACATTGTGACAATAATATTGTCAATAAAACATGGAGACACGGTATAAAATACAGTCTGCAGATGCTGTTTGAAGGTTTCACTCAGGCAGGAGCCACTGTCTAAATTCTTGAAGAACAAAGCAGGACCTGGCAGTCAAGGTGACATTTGGTTTTGTGAAATTTATTGGCCAGTAAGGCTGTGGCAGGGCAGAAAGACTTGGGTGTACAGGGTCCAGCAATTGTGGTAAGGATAGGCATGGGCCCATAAAAGCCTTAGGCCCCAGGCTACTACCTAAATCACACGTGTGTGGGTCTACTAGTGACATTATGGGAGATGTTTAAGTTTTGCTTATCCGCCGTAGCCTGGCAGTCAGGTAAATAGCCAAAACTTTGCTGCTAGCTGCCCTACCTGTGACCAAGTCACTTTAACTTATTGCCAAACGTGTTACTTCACATATATGAATGCCAACAATGCTTGCATTTTACCACTTGCAACTTTTTTCTTTTTTATTTCTTTTCTATATCATATAGCAGTCTGTTTACTTTATTTGGATCCAAGTTTAAAGAATACCTGTATTATATAGCCTGCCACTGTCTGAACAAAAAAAAAAGCTTTATTTTTATAGCAACCATATCAACGATATAATATTAACATTAAACATAAACATTCAAGCATCATAAAAACATATTAAAACTCAAACCAAAACATCAGTTATGGAAGATGGTAAAATGAACACATCACGCTCTATAAAAACCAAAATATGAAGTTGCAGATAATAGTTTTGTGAAGTTGAAGTTAAAATATTATTATTATATTATTTTTAATATTATAAGGAAGAAAAGAGATAGAATGAGAAAATAAATAAAAAAAAGTGAGGGGAGAGAGGTTGTGGGACCTCTCCAGGCTATACACTTCCATATGTTTTATCCTATCAAAGTAGTAAAATATTTAGCTCTCTGTCAGGGGAAACCAAAAGGCAAACTCAGTGCCCTGTACCCCTTATAATGTTCCCAGCACATTCCTAAAGGTGCCCAGACAGCATTTTAGTAACTTTTACCTTTTTCTGGTGTCTATGGGTCACTTATGTGAGGCTACAAGCTCCTTTTTCCTCTTTGCTCCTTTGTCCTAATAATGCAAAGCTGAGCTGAAGTGATAATGACTTGAAATGAGGACATCTAGTGGCAAAAAGAGACGATTGCCGTTGACAACTCTAGAGAGGAGGTGCGAATTGCAACCAGACCCACTTTTTAAAAAAAAACTAAGACTTGTACACTGAACCTCCCTCAACTCAACCCTTAGCAAAAAGATTAAAAACTGTTGCTGTACTATGTTGATATTATTATTATCATAAATGTTTGGTCTACAGAAATAGTCAAATGTATTGTACTCTATTTCCCAGATCAAAGCATTGGTTTGTTGTTTTTTTTTTTTTTTTAGTATGATAACTCAATTTAACATTAAGTGTCAGGTTTTTAATATTGTTTTTGCTGCTGGCATATTTCTCTATAGAAAGATAAGTGTATGAGTTTGAATACTTTCTAAAAGCAATTCTAACTTTTATTTGCATAATGCTTGTCCTAGATCAGTGACTCAGAAGCAATATTATCATTATCACTATTATATTACCCAACGCTGTACAGTCACGGTTTTGGGGGGGTTTACAATCTGATGTCTTTACCACAGTCTCCGACCAATATTGAGTGAATACCAATTAACTAACCAATATGTTTATGGCATTTGGGAGGAAACCATAGTGCCCTAGGAAACTCACACAAACATAGGGAGAACATACAAACTCCATGCAAGTAATGGTCAGGACACAGGGGATGTGGTGCTGCAATGCAAGCTAGCCAAAGAATCACTACTAAAATCAGATACACCCAGGCAACTAGTATTTTTTTTAATGAAAGATGGACTTTTATTTATCACATAGACATATATACATACTACGCTACTAAATAATATGTAATAAAGATATTTATGGTAGTGTGGTCTATGATCGGGTCTGTATATATTTTTTTACAAACTTATACAACAAGTTGTTTGAAGAAACTTATTACACTGCCTTTAATATGTCTTCTTTGTTCATTTGTATTCAGCAGTAAACCGTGCTGATCATCATAGAAGGCATGGGTTAGGCAGCATGACATCACTCCATTGCCTGACTAAGCCTTTATTGGCCAGTGGCCAGCGGGGCTATTGTAAAGCCAGCTATTTTCTTTTATTAAGGGATCCAAAGAACCTAAGACTTGTCCTCGAAGTCTAAATAGCAGGCAGCTTAAAGCACAATCATATGGACAGGCTAATCTGTACAGTTCAGGAAAATGGAATACAGAAAATCGCTGTTGTGATTCACAGATGTCTGCACCGCCTGTGTATCTGCATATTCTATCTGCTGACCTTGGATAAAGGTTGCATACTAATTCCTTCATCATCTAAATGCTTGTATTTTCCTGTACATCCTCCTTCACACCAAGGTAAAGAGTAATAAAAAAAAACTTCTTGTTCATAACAGGTTCTCACCTCCAGCTGGTAGAAAGCAGTTCATATACTGTACAGATAAGAACAACTTGACCTAGTTACTACAGTTGCACATACTCAGCCCTGTGCTAGTTGCATGTACTGTGTGTGTTCAATGCACTTCAATACTGATATAAGAACCTCATCAATCAATTAAAATCCTCAAAGCTGCATTAATAAAACATGAGAAAAAAACAGTTAAAGGGTAAGTCTACCTAAAACTGGCATGCCGGTTCTTGCTTATTGCCTACGGCAGCCAAAGCAATCTTTGCTTTCAGCAAAACAACGGAATAATTCTCTCCTGCTAAATCTTCAATGTATTTATTCATTCCTTTCTAGCAGGAGGAAGTGTGACATCATTAAAGAAAAAGTCTACGTTAAATAAAGTGTATTTGTGAGCATAATTTGGAAAAAGAAAACATATTCTCCAAACATCTGCAAAACATGCAATTTCCCTATGTATTCTGTCTTTAAAAACACTGCAAGGTCTGATAATATTTAAAGAAGCTTCAAACTTCCTGACACTGTTGCACTTCAATCCTAAATGGGGTAGTCACCCTTCCTAATTTTGCACCTGCTGGGCAATGTCAGCACATCCCTCTCTCCTCATCCCCATAAAGTCTCATTCGCTGCACTAGATTCTTGACGAGGGTAGCTCGGACTTTCCAGCCCATCCTTCACCACCACCATCATCATCGCCATCATCATCATCATCATCATCATCATCATCATCAGACCCTCCGCCTTCCCCGACCCCACCTGCTTACCAACCACTCCTCCACCAATAAATACCCAGACACCCATCTTGGATTTATATTGGCTGGCAAGCAGACTTTTTTTTAAACACTATTAAGAAAATTAACTATTCAAGTAATAAACAAATATCCAATATTAAATAAATGACAAATAAATAAATACATTTACACTTTTGATATGCAAGCATACATTAACATAACATAACACTCCATTATTGTGTGTACATAGCCTAAAGAGGACATGTGAAGAACAATGTTATACTCAAAGGTCACATCAAAGCTTTCTATAAAGGTTCAGCCATTCTAAGTGACCAGTATTCACTCACCTTCATTTGTGTTACGCCTTTGGAGAAAAAATATAAACCGCATAGGTAGATGGCTGAAAGAAGGGTGGTAAGGGGGTTATTTGTTGCCTATACAGTAGAAGGGCTTTAAGGAGTTACAGTTGGCCATGGACTACCAACGTAGGGAGGCAGTTCTGATCTTACCACCTTGTAAGAGGACTAATGTCAACTGGCCACTAAAGAGAAGGGGCACTTCTTCACTAACCACTGATGTAAGTGCGTTCTTCTCCAATGACCACTGATCTAAAGGGAAAACTCAACACCAACCATTTTGTGCAGAGTATACCACAAATATACCGCTGAATTCTGAACACTGTAATGTGTAAATGATTTACTCCTGTTCTCCAATGACCACCAATGTGAGGAGACACTTCTCCAATGACCACCAATGTGAGGGGACACTTCTCCAATGACCACTGACATGAAGGGGTACTTCTTTACAGACCACTGATGTAAGAAGTCACTTATCCACAGCCAACTGATGTAAAGGAGAAGTTCCGCATTGACCATTCTGTACAATGTATACCACAAATGTACTTCTGAACACTTGAGAAAATGTAATGAGCTGATGAGCTGTGCTGTAAGTCATTTACTCCTGACCACTGCACTATGATAGCCCTGCTGTATATTACATGCTCCATACCACTGCTCACTTTATCCTGTGTTGTACAGTACATACTCCCGATCACTGCATTCTGTATGTTGTGCTGTACCTTGCATACCTATGAGCACTTTAGTTTGTAAACTGTGCTGTACTATTGTCATCTGTCCAGGTTTCTTTGTTGTCATCTCTTTTAATAAAATGTTTAAGATCTTCTCAGGTAGAGTGTTAGCTCTGTGTGTGGTTATGAGTTTCTTTCCTGTGGCCATTAGTAAAGGGACATTCCGAGGGGTTCAGGGGCAGCATATGTATGTACTATATACAGTGACTTAGTTCAGATTTTAAAAACCATGCCCACTGTTCATTATTATTTTTATTTTTTTTAGTAAACAAGATTTATATAGCGCCAACATATTACATAGCGCTGTACATTAAATAGGGTTTGCAAATTGTGTACTGTTTTCTGTTGTGCATGTTGTGTCTTGCAAGTTTTCTCTTTTCTGTATCTGAATACCCCAAATCCACTCTGGCTGTCTATGCTTAGGATTCTCCAAAGGGCATTAAGTAAAGGGTTATCCACTTCTAATAAGTATCCTAAGTATGTTCAGACCTGCCTTGGTATCAAGCGATCCTGTGCGGCTCCTGGTGGCTAGCACCTTGCCAGCTGCTTAGTCACTTTCACACATCCCTGGTTCTTAAAGTACCAGCATCTGCAGATTTTACAGCTCACTGATGTCCCCCCATTCATTCTCTATGGGGCTGCTTCTGGTAAAAGCTACCGGACGTCTGTCCCGAGACAGACTAGCATGAGGAAGTACGGCATGGTAATCTCACCGCCAGTCAGAACAACGCCTATAAAGAACAAAATTCAAGTGATATTAATACTTTTATTAATACTAATTATCAGGAGTTGTATAGCGCCAACATATTACGTAGCGTTGTACATTAAATATGGGTTGCAAATGACAGACAGATACAGACAGTGACACGGGAGGAGGAGAGGACCCTGTCCTGAAGAGCTTACAATCTAGGAGATGGGGGAAGTATCACACAATAATACTGGGAACGATCAGTAAATTTTCTACATGAGATGGGTTGATTTTAGAAATATATTTATCTTACAAAATCTAAAGTAATGAAAACAACTCCAAACACGTTACACTTGCAAGAACTGCAGTCATTTATACAGTTCTCTGTAAATCTTCCTTCACTTTTAAGGTAAACATACCAGTTTAACCAGCTTGGCCAATCAAATAGAACTATGTTTGTAGACAACAATAGCCAAGTAAAAGTTGCTTTGTATTTCATATCTGACAGTAACAGTCGGTGTGTGCATGTATTTGATCAGTAAATCTGGTTTAACTGGTATTTTATTTATATAAACATACAGGCAGCATACTCTTTAAAGAAAACACTTTTTAAAAAAGTTATTTTTGGGAGCCTTTATTCCCATGGGTTATCTAAGATATCATAAACTTTCTTATTTTTTATATACTTTTATATATTTTTTCACATACATCTTTTTTAACAATTTTGCTGGCTTGGACACATAATTATAAAAAAAATGAAATATTTGCTATTCATGGAAAAACATGATATTCCTAGGTCCCACTATTGCTGATCACTTTACCAAAGTCATAAACGTTCGGTCATGCAGTCCCTGAAGAATGGAAGTGTAACATACATGTGTATCCACCTCCATTTCATGGACATCACCTATCATTCAGTGAACTACTATCTCGGACGTCTTTGAGAGGGTCCATAGAGTCTGTCCCTAAATTTTTACACACCTTTAATACTTTTGTGAACAGAATCCTTTTATAAACTAAATACCTGAGAGGGTTAAACTTACTTCAGTACCTTAAGTAGGCTTAAGTGTGAGTGACTTCGATCCTGCTGTTAGGAAAATGCCTCTTTGATGTATGAACATAAGAAGATATGCTTTAAATTGTAGCGCAAACAAACTAGAATGGCAGGGACTTAAAAAAATCAGAAAGGACAAAATGTTTTATTTATTGCATGTTATGCCAGACTTTACTTTTGCTTTAACAAGAGTCTGAAAGGTATGAGAGGTCCTGGCTGTGTGGATAGATTTACAGTAAAAGACATACACACCTTCAATCTAGGTTTTTGAATTTGTAAAGTTCAGTTTCAAAAGATAATACTTACAAATTACTCAAATCAACATGGTTGGTTTAAGTATTGGCCTTGTTCCATTTTGATTTAGGTTTTATAGTGTACCAATACACAAAAACAAAAATGTATTATATTGACTATCCCTAGATATGATGGCTGCACTTTCTGTATTCAGAACATTTATAGCAAGGAAATACCTTGACTAGGGAAGTTGGGACCTTTGCCCATTAACCCCCCCATTACACTTTTACCTTAAATCACTTTTCACCGTCCCCGAGCTTGCGAACCTCCCCCATAACCCTAACCCACCACAACAGCCATTTATTAACATAAATAAATACCCAAAATAACAATTGCATAAATAACCATAAATGACTGAATAATTTACAACTCTGAAATATTAACATAAATATTAAACACCCCCTAATAACATAATAATTAACATAATAAATTATTCAACCAAATACCTCCCAAATATACAAAATAACCATCTTTTCTTTGTCATAACTCAACAAACAATTAAAACCTCCGGATCGACTGGGCTGCAGGTCTTGAAAGGTAAAGTCCACCTCCCCTTGTATTAACTCCAACCTTCAATATTACCACCACACTGGCCCCTAGCCACCCAGCACCATCTCAAGGGCCACCACCATACCATTTTAAGGGGGCACCCCCACCATCCTGAATGCCCCCTTTCCACAACATTACCCCTGAACTCTTACCTTCCACCAGACCTCAACCGCCACAGCGCACAAGCGTGACACCTCACCCTTTAACACCCCTCCACACTCAAAGGGCCCGCTGAACTCCATCCTGCAAATCTAAAAACCAAAGATCAGTGTCTTTGGCATTCAAGTGCACCCCATCTCTTCCAAAGTAGTGCCAAGTCTCCTCCTCCAGCTCCCTGTGCCTCACCACCACACCCCCGTTCCTTGTAACAAACCTACCAATTTTCTTATGGACCTTTATTCTGGCTTTATTAATCTTCTCTACTGATCTCGCCCCTCACCAACTGGTCCTTCCCACTATGTCTGACCAGACAAACACCATACCTGGGAACTCCAACCTCAGGAAATTCTAGCCTCACGTCCCTAATTAACTCCCGCATGGCCCTCCGCCCCAGATCATTACCTGCGTGTATTACCAACACATTTGGAGGCCTATCCAGCAACACGAACTTCCGGACTTCTGGTACCATTCGGCTCCACATCATGCCAGAAACCCCAATCCAGTGCACTGTAGCTTCTGACCTGGGCACTCTCAGCTGTCGACAATCCATTCGAGCCTCCACCCTCCAGGCACCCCACTACACTTACGAATGTCCAAGAATCCATACCAGGCTGCACGAACCACCTAAAACACAAAATAAACTATGCCAGCCTAAAAAACAACTCCACATTCACCTCTCTTATAACAAATGCGGTCTTATATACAAATGAACCTCCTGGATTCCCATCTCCCAATTTTCTTGATAACCTCGTCCCCTACCCCCCACCTGGCCGCCTCCGTGGCCGCCCCAATACGAAAGGAATGCGTGCAGTATTCCTTCACATTCGCCCCCAGATGGGTCAAGCAACTCTTAAAAACTGCCACAAACTGAAAGCACGACAGAAATCCCCCATCCTCATGCAGGTACAGGGTGCTCTCTCCCTTAGACCTCCACCGCAGGAAATCTACCAACACCTGAACTGGCAGACTCTCAATCTCCCCATAGAAAACAACCTTACCAACAGTCCCTTTCCCATTTGATCTGTTTTGGACCTCCTAATCCTAAAACTCACCTTATGCGCCAGGCACACAACACCCTGCACTAAAATTACACCCGGCTGGGTCTTCATTGGGCTACTAAACTCCCCAATGCGCATGCCCCCCCAAAAAAATGCTGTAACCAATGCTGCTCTAAACAAAGACTGCTCATACTTCCCATGACATACCTCCCCCAACCGTCCCACCAACACCTGTAACAGCTCAAGGGACACCGGCCGTCTGGCATCCCGCACCCCCTGTTTACCCTTCCTGTACCCTTTCAAAGTCTGCCGAACTAGAAAAACCTTTGTTACAATTGCCAACCCTGCCATAAACCTATTTACAGATGCCACAGACCCCCCAACAGCAAACTGCATACCCAACCAGTACAGCAGTATCTGTATCTGGTCTCCCCCACCACACCTCCTTACCTTCCTCTGCAGAACGTCCCAGTCACGCCAAACTTTCTGGTACACCCCCCAAGTCTGACCAATCACCGATTGACGAATTATACTTCCGATGATCCATCGCAATCCCCTACAAACCCCCCTGGACAAGGGTAACCACATTGTTCCACCTCCGGTGTCAACATGTGAAACCATGTTTCCCCAGCAGAGACTGAACCTCTTGCAGGCGCATCTTCCTACGAGCCCCAGCTTCAGGTAAGGCCCTCCCACGCCACACCAGCCGCAGCCCCTTCCTAGATGCTGCCTGCCGGGCCCTTGCAGGACGCGAGGCCCTGGTTTCAGGTGCAGCCTCCCCTGACAGAACTCTCACAGTTAAGCCACTCACATAACTGAAGCAAGGTCGACTATGATCGGAACGGGGGCTGCACTCCCTGGCAGCCGCAAACCCCACAGCCCTTGCAGCCTCCCCAGCCTGGTACCGGACCAAGCAGAACTGCGCCTGGCGGACCGGCTAGGAGGGTCCCTCGAGGGGCTCCCAGATTGGCGCTGAGCCCTCCGAGCCCGTAACCCTGCTAATCTACCTGCAGAAGGACCACTAGCATTCCCCCCAACCTCAGCAACCCTATCCTGCAGCCAAGCCTCAATTGTGCCTACCTGCTCCAAATTTCTTCTTGCAAAAAACTGTCCCTCACTTCTGATACAGCTCTCCTTTATCCATACCAATTCTCCTCCCCCTTACTTCTGATCCTAAACCATCCAAACCCCACCTTTTATTTATTCAAACTATTAACTCCCTGCCTATTCCTGGGCAGCCCTTCCATCCTGTCATCCAGGCCCTGCCCTAAGTCCCTGCTCTGGTCCTCTCTGTTGTTGCTAGAAATGCAAGAGAAGGAAAGGTGGGTCACATTTTACTGTTCCTCAACTGCCAGCTAGGCGTTGACATCAGGAAGCACTGAACACTATATACTCAAACCCTAAGCAATGCATGATCAAAATGGTCCAAATTAGGTGAAATCTGTCCAAGGCTACCAAATACATAGAAATTTCCCATATTCATCAGCCAAAATAGTGCTAAGTTTCTGAAATAATAAACATGTCAACTTTTTACTTTCCTAAATCTAAGGATTGGGGTCCTTAACACCCTTGCTATAGTTTGCTTACTGGCACTAAAAATGAGAGAATGAAGAGCTGTCCTGTCTTAAAATGGTGTTGAGTCCTCTAAATAAGAGTGCTTCCCATGGATTCAGTTTGTAAGCTGAGATGTGGGATCAAACTAATGTATTGATAAAATGTGGCCCTACTACTACCCTACATGAAACAGTCACATCCTCAATAATAGGAATGGAAGGAACACAAAACCTAGATAGCTAGAATGGGATAAGATACCAATAGAACAATACAAATATAACAGTTCTCCAAGGTGGTAAAATTGATAGAGTTGTATGCCGAACAAATCTCCATCCATTGCTCTTTTAAAGAGGCCAACGCTATATCCTTTTCTTATGCCAGGGCATAGGAAGGTTTATCCACATTGGGAGAAGGTAGTGGAGAAGAATACAAGGACAAGGACAAAATCATATGTGTCCCCACAACAGGCCTTCTTAAGGGCCTTCTGGATATATAGGTAGTAGAGAATACACCTTGTTCTGGGTTCACCAACAAAATTAGACTAACAATCCCCATCATAGAAAGATAGAACGATATCAGGTTGTCTGACTATCACACAGTGAGTGTCACACAGAATCCCAAATTTGCAAGGAATGTTCCAACCATGGAAAAAGCCCCTCGGTTCTCAGGGAGGACAATATTCAGAGAAGACAGGATAAATATAAAATACGATACACTGAATGACAGAGAGAATGCCAGATGACTGACTAAATATAGTGAGATTTCTGGCATGCAGGCAATGCTGGGCATTTTATAAGAAAGTCTAGAATGCTTTAGAAACTAATCATCAGTGATGCACCCTGCATTAAACAATCATTTGTAAAAAATATTTTGTTAAACAATATTTATTTAAAAGGTCATTTCTTAAATTAGTAAAATGTAAAAATTAATTTGACCAAAAACCAATATGCTTTACCTTTGATTCATTTTGGTCTCAAAGTGCTGCTCATACGTCATCCTGAAAGGATTAACTATTGTCGAACACACAAATATAAAACCTAAAAGGCAAAGCAAGCATTCAAAAGACTTTTTGCATACAATAATGATATGAACACAAGAGCATTTCCTCAGCTTTCAAAATAAACAACCTCAAATTACTTTTATATTACAAAACAAGTTAAGATTAATTTTCTCTGCATTACACAACTGTGTATTTAGGTGGGGTCACAATCTCAATCCCCAATGTTTTTATAGGGTATTTTCGAAAAATGTCTAGGGGTGTATTTATGAAGCAGAGAATCTGACATTCACAGAAACATTGACAATTTTGAGTTTAGATCTGCTTTAAGAATAATTTATATATATATATATATTTATATATATATATACACAGTCATTGCTGATGTATTTCCTCCTTGGCATTGTATTAACACACACCTGAATGCTCCAGGCTAGCTAACTACCGATCAAATAATCAAGTGCATTTAATTAGCAATGTCACACTTACCTCTTCCTCACTAAAGTGCAGAGGCCTCTCTCCTGAACATGTGGACAGTTCTAACTTTGGGCGCACCTGCTCTCTCAAGGTTTATCAGTTTCGCCACACCCACCGGCCAATCAGGAAATAACCTCTTAATCATCCCTGGCTATTTACTAGCTCAGACACAGCACTTAGCACTCAAGTAACGTGTCTCCACTAGTGCTGAGCCCCCTAGCTTTGCTGAGCATTTCCTCTACACAACTCGTTATCTAGTCTGTTGGTTCCCAGCCAATTTCCTTGAGCTGTTCCAGTGTTCTCAGTCTGTGGATATTCTTGTGTCACCTGTGCCTCCTGTTGCTTCCAGTGTCTCCTGTGTTCCCTGTATCTTCAGGGGCCCCTGTGTCTCCTGGATCCCTGGTATTTAACCCCTAGTTTGTGACCTGACCTCTCTTGCTTGCTGCCTGCCTTGACCCTGGCCTTCCTTGACAATTATTCTGCCTTGTGATTTGGTACCGTGTATCTTCCTGCCCCCCCTGCTATGCCCAAGGACTGCAACCTGGCAGGACCCAGCAGCGCAACATCCTCACCACTAGAGGTAGGTGGTTCAGACTCTACGCCTTGGCCCTTCTCAGGGCTCACACCACCTCCGTGCAAGCTGTAGTGCCCCCTAGTGGTCCTGTCTCCCCAAGTGTGACAAGCAACATCTGGTTGCTTACCACCCTACTTTTTTAGGAAATGGTGACACACCACTTCTGCATTTTGACTTGGTTTTTGGTAAAAAACATAATGACATGGTGTAATACATCATGTTTTGTTGTCATTTTCCTAGTTAGAAGACATACTAAGGACCAGATGATTTTTCACTATGACTTGATACACAAAAGCTTAGAATTGAAGGAGGGTGTCCTTTTTTTCTCATGATAATGATATATTATGTACATTTATATAAGTATTTATTATGCACAGTAATGTCAGGTAAAATCTCATGATTTAATGATGCTTTTGTAACATAGTGCTAAAGGATAAAATTGCACAATAGCAATAATTTTAATTAAATGTAAACCTTTTCATCTAAAAGCAATTTGCACCCATTTTTACATCTAATGTATGTGCTTTATTTAACATTATCTGTTTATTTGTATATTTGTTGTTTGCTACAGCAAAAATGCATTATCATATTTGTCACAAATGCTTCCAAAATTCTGCTGAAGGTAATGATTTCTTCTTCAGATTTATTAAGGAGTTTGTGCTAATTGCTAAACCTCCAGACAAAAAAAAATCACAAAACACAGATAGATATTTCCTGTGTTTTACTGCCTTGCATTTGATCGCTACTCGCCAGGGAGTGTTGTCATGGCAACTCATCACTATAACACATAGTGGTCCTAAGTGTTAGATGCAGCGAGTGAAATAGAACACCTTGACCCTGCAGAAGAGGAAAAGGCAATATTGCACACTGCATGCGCTGAATAAATACGTTTTGTTATTTAGATGGAAGAGATAAAAATAGTATAAATACTTAAAGTCATTAAAAGTGTTAGATGGTATGCAAAGCATCAAAAGAAAATGAGAACATTTCAGGTGAATGTAAACATTAAAGCAACACAGAGTTCATACTTACCAACCAAGAATCTCTAATTTTAGTCCTGCTATATAACTTCTATATATCTGTTACCTAAATACACAGATTTCCTTCTATCCTTTGCTTCTCATAACACCAAATTTACAAAAAGGAGACCTTGAGCTTTCTGAGGTACAAGTACTGCCTTGTCACAGTGGCTGCTTAAAGGAGAACTAAACTAAAAATAAAAACATCAACTTACCTTTAATGATTTTGACATAATTTTGTGTTTCAAACTTTACCGGCCTTTGCAGCTCTAGATCCCAGGTTCGATTCCCAGCCAGGACATTATCTGCATGGAGTTTGCAGGTTCTCCCCTGTGTCTGCATGGGTTTCCTCCCACATCCCAAAAAACATGCAGGGAGCCTAATTGGCTTCTCCCTAAAAATTGACCTTAGACTACAATATTGACTATGGTAGGGGCATTAGACTGTGAGCTCCTTTGAAGGACACGACTATTTTGTACAGCACTGCGTGATATGATGGTGCTATATAAATACTGTGTAATAATAATAATTATACTGTAAAATTAATTTTCATGAAAGACAATGTACTGCTTTTTTTATATAAATCCTGACAGAAATGAACCGCTAGGGAGGTTAATAGGTCTTCTTCTGAGTTCTGGAGCTCTGAGGCTTTGTAGCACTTTGGTCGGAATAAAGCCTCTTTAATCTAGGTCTACATCTACCTGATAGCAAAAACGTCATTAGTGTGAGCTGTGCATATGAGTTGACTGGTGCCCAGGAATTTCTCTTCTGTTCTCTAATGTCCAACATTTCTGTTCTCCCTACCTGTCCATTTTTGTTACCCCTTACCTCCCCATAACATAGTGCTTTTATAGTTTGTACCAATGTTTTTATTTTTATTTCTTTTTAATTTTTTAATAAAAATTACATATTAATTTGAAAAAAGCTTCCTGTTTTTTTTCAGAAACCCATTGGAACACCCAGTAAGTCAGGAACTGACATTAGTTAAGGTATTGACTCAAACTACCTGATGTTTTTATTTTTATATGTGGTTTTGTGCTATGCACAATGATGTTTATCAGAACTAGCTTCGGAATATGGTATTTCTTACAGTTTATGGCATGCTATAATATTTGGTGTCCTCACTTGTATTTGAAATTTGATTCTTACGTGTTTTGGTGATAGAAAAAACAAAATAGTAGATTAGGCAGTTAAGGAATATTGCAAAATTAAGCTCACTTGTAGCTTTGCCTAAAATTGAGGTACCTTTTGAGAGGGTTACTATGGATCTGGTTATGCCATTGCTGAAGTTCACTTGGGGTACCGGAACATGTTGGTATTTTGTGACCTATCCCTCTGGTATCTAGAAAAATGCCTCTCAAAAACATTTCCTATAAACTTACAGAAAACTAGCTCAATTACATGTTTTTAGTAATAGTATTCTTAGGAATATTTTGACCTATTAGAGCTAGGAACCCCTATAATGTCACATGCACACCTCCATTTACAATTTCCAAACTTTTGTGCTAATTGAGCAGATTAAAATAATACTGAAAGGCAACAAACTAGTTGATAAGAGTTGAGAAAGTTAGACGTCTTGTTATCATTGTCAATGCTTTCAGTTAGGGAGGATCCACAGTCTTTCACAGGGTTTTTCCCCATTAAAACTTTTGTACAGTAGTTTTCCACGGGGACTCAGGAGGTCATACCTCACAAAAGTGGAACTTAATATGTCATTCAAATGCAGAATAGGATAACAGTAGTCATGCCCGTAGTTTAGGAACATATGCAGCAAGCCTAAAAGGCTCAAGCTGGAGTTTATATCCAGTTTTCTTAAAATCAGAAACTTTACTCCAGGAGACAGAGTTTTGATTTTGGTGTCTAAAGTGTTTTCATGTGAGGTCAAAGAGAAAAACAGTGATGTCTATGTACCTACGTGTAAGTTCTAGGATCAAATGCCAATGCTTTACCAGACATGATATCCCAATATATCTCTATTGCCAGACAGCTACAACAAGGGTGGTACTTGGGCTACAGCATAAAACCTATAATTGCCAAAAGTGAAGCAATAAAAGGCTGGCCCAGACCACTGTCATTCAAACAGTTTAAAGGCAAGGGATTGTATGTAGTCTAATTTTGCTATTATAGTATTTATCAATCTCATAAAAGCAAGCAAGTTCACCATAGGTGAAATGAAATGAATGAAAAAGTATAGCCATCTTCAACTTCAGTCAAGAAACTTTTTGTACAAACAGATGCCTCTGTTGGCCTGGGAGCAGTCTAGTTGCAGGAAATAATAGGGAGGCATATCCAGAAGCATAACTCAGCTGGAAGCTATTTAATAATAAAAAGAAAGGGTACTGTATGGACACAAAGTGGGCACTAGAGCCATTAAAGCAGAACTTTAAAAAAAAAAAACTTACAATCCCTCTGCAAACTGAGCCCACTAAGTCCCGAGCTGTCCTCCCTTGTCTCTTCCTTCCAGTGCAGACAGAACAGCAGGAGCACCCATCTTCTTACTTCTCTTTTACGGTTTCTCAAACTGCATAGGTGTTCCTGAAACTGCACATGCGTATGATTGAGCACTTTTTTTTACATTCTAGAAAAGCCCCTTATGATGCCTGATCCCCTGCTCCCCTCTGCACTCACCTTCTACTGCTGCTCATCTTTGCCCCTTTTCTCCACCATTGATTACTACTGCACACCTCTAACCAAGTGAATACCATTGCACTTACCACCCCTGCCTATTTTGCTTTTGGTTACCTGCTGGCAAGGTATGATTTGGGAAAATCAATTCAGCAAGAAGGGATATTGTTGAACAATTAGCACTTCCTAAAAATTAGACCTTGTCGGAGCCTACCTTTGATAACTTCTGCAAAACAGTAGTTCTGTTTTTTAATTGCATAATGTAGAATGGTATCTGGTCTATCAGTCTCATTACTGTCTTATAAGTCTATGTCATACAGGAACTTCAGAGACGCTGTTTCAAACCACTTTCACCAAATAGTGTATAGAGGAGAATTTATACTCACTCGCATGAAGGACCAAAGCGTAAGTGTATTGGTCAAATGTGCATGGATATCTGTGGACATCTCTGGAAGACTCTGTGTTCTGATTTCTGGTACCAAAAGCCATGCTCCTTCCTGGGGTAACCATAATAAACTCCCACAAGTTTCCCCAGTCCTACAAAACCGGAGGTGATTGTACAGACTGCTGTGGAGTGGTTACCTCTGGTAATATTAGACAGCACGGTGGCTCAGTGGTTAGCACTCTGCCCTTTGCAGCCCCGGGTTCCAGGTTTGAATATTAGCCAGAACACTAACATGGAGTTTGCAGGTCCTCCCAGTGGGATCCCTCCTAGTATTCCAGTTTCCTCGCACATTCCAAAAACATGCAGTTAGGTTAATTTGCTCTCCCCAAAAATTGACCTTAGACTGTGTTAGTGACATATGACTATGGTAGGGACATTAGATTGTGAGTTCCTTTGAGTGACAGCTAGTGATTTGACCATGGATGTAAAGCGTTGCATAATATATCAGCATTATAGATATAGATATATATATTATATATAGATAATAGTAATATTTAAAGAAAGCACAGTATTATAATATGTTTTGGTAAATTAGGTGGTGTATTTATTCCCCATCCATGCAGCTTTCTAAGTGTATGGAGGTATAAAATTTAGTTTAGTTTTTACAGTAATAGATAGGACCCCTATTTCAGACTCCTGTGTGGTTGGAAAAAAGTTGATTCACCCTACCATGCCCTAAGCAGTGTGGGCAGTGCAGATAGCAGCCTTGTTTAGCTGATATTTACATTGCCGGTGTTGAAGACCTTCTTTATCAGCAATCTTTTAAAGCATCATTGTTTAAACAGCCTGTAGTCTAAATAGATCGCTTTTTCTTTACTACAGGAGCCTATGCTGTTCACTAAAGCTTCTTACACACATTAAACGATTTTCACCGAGGACAAACAGTTATGCTTGTCTTGGGCGAAAACCTGGCATGTGTACAGCAGTCCTTCCATGTCATTCATCAACCTGCTCTGGCAGAATTATGAACAACTGTGTTCCCCTATAGATAAAGGCACAATGGGGTGCTGCCTCCCTCCTGAACACAAAACAGTGCTGTGTACAGCCTTGATGTACGATCAAGGAAGATCATTTTCAGCATCAGTAATCTGATGTCTATCCATGGATTTAGCATGTGAATAAACACCATTCAAGGTGCTCTCATATGCAAGTAAAACATATTTTTCTGTTTCAATAGTTTTATTAATTTAAACAAAAGAAATATAAGTACAGATAAGTAACAAATCTTCCATGTGTCCTTGTATTGAGTTTAATCACTAATGGACTTCTGGAACTCAGAGAAAGTTTAACTCAAAGGATAATTGACTTCCTTCTTGCAAAGCCCTTGGATTGAGGTTCCAGACACAAACTTTGGCAACACTACTGCAAAGGATGAAACAAAAGTTTCAGAAAAAGAAGAGATGACAGAGAAGAAAAATTAGGTAGGAAATGTAAAGGTTCAGAGCTATTTATAGCAAGATGAAAGAGGAGTGTAAAAGCAGTGGGAGCATAACAAAAAAAGAGGGGAGAGGAGAATGCGGAGACCAGAACACAGGAAAGATAAGGGGGATGGGGCACTAGGTTCTGCGCAAACCGATGGGATTACACTTAACTGTTAGAGGAAAAAATGAAGTGAGGTAAGAAAGTTATTTAGAAGAGTAATCCAGGGAGCCCATATGCTTGTGAATGTGTCCATTGTATCCTGGAATATGGCCATTCTCTCAAAAATGGTGTACACCATTTGGTATACTCCTACCCAAATTGTTTAATATGTGGGCAGTATATATATATATATATATATATATATATATACATATGTATATAAATTTATATATATATTTACAATTCCTTGCACATGACTGGGTATTTTTTGCTGAATTTTTACCCCATTTACCCATAGAAAGACAGCTTAAACTCCTTTAGTTAATCAGCCTCATTAAATGTTATGTGCATTGTGTATCCAACTAAAGTTTATAGTTCTCATTTGCCTGAAAGATGTACATTTGGACGAAAAAACATGAAAACCAATTTGTTAGTTTACTGCCCTGTAAAATGTGCTGCACTTGTTTCTCGGTAGCTTTGCTATGAGCCTGACTGATCCAGAATGGACCATAGTCTTAGATAGCATGGACATTATTGAAGTTGTGAGAGAAACTCTCCTATGGTTAATATTAAAGCAGAACTAAACTAAAAACAAAAAAATTACAATTACCTTTAATTCTGCAGGTCCCACGATGGCGCTGGTCCTTTCCACGATCCGGTCCCCCGTTGTCCAGGAATTCTTCTTTGTCCCGGTGCAGAGGGCACTGCCACCTTTGATCTTTTCTTCTTTCTTCTTCTTTGGCCTTCTTTCTTTGTCACCCAATCTTGCACTGTGCAGGTGCCAGATCGGGTGATGTAGCCGCTGTGAAGGGGGGAAAAAAGAGAGCCGACTGTGTATGTGTTAAATCGGCATCTCTTTCCCCTTTCGCCGGGTGTTGCACTTAAAAAAAACAAACAAACAACAACCCTACTCTTCTATGCAAAGTAAACATGTTGAGTTTAGGTCCGCTTTAAGTTTTAGGTGCTTATAACATAACATGTTCTCTGCCTTCATCTGTACCTAAAACTATATAAACTACGAATATCAGGGTAACAGACCTGCTTGAAACTTTGTAAATCCTAAGCAAGAGTTCTGTATTCCCGTTCTCAAATGTGTTAAAATCAGTTTCCAGACGTGTAAACTGGAGAGAAATTATTTTGGCTAGGATATTTAAACACCAGAAGTCAAAACCTGTACATTATAATGAAAAGAAAGAAGATACTTGCATTTTCCCTTCAGGGGTACCCCATGGAGGGGTTACAGGGGCAGTTAGGTGCATTTGACAAATGCCCACCAACCAACAGCAAACCATCAAAAACATCTACATTGATATACAACTTATCTGTATTTTCGAAGCATTATACCAAGTAAACTAACTTTCTGCCAACTAGATATATTTTTATAGCCATAAACACTTTAAAGTGTTGGAATGCAGTAACAATTTAGCATCTCATAGACAGGCAGGAAGAAAAAAAATATTTTATTGAGTGTTGAAATAAAGAGGCCCTAAACATTTTGCAGCAGTCCAGATAACATTATTATCATTTCTCAATGCTCTACTCAGGCCACATCATCATGATGCTTATTCAATACCTTTATTTCAAACATTGAAATAAAACATTATACGCATTCTATTATATCTCAAATTTCTTCTTTACTAACATTAAACAAAGGTAGGCGTTTTTATGATTCATATTACCTGGACTGCTTTCATCCCTGGTAGCTTTCATTTTCTTTCCATGCTTGTGGAAATAAATGACATCAAAATTTGAGAAATACTTGGAAAAGGTCTAATGATGAAATGCCTGAAAGAATTACTAAAAGTTTTTGTTGCCTAACCCAAGAATTGCAGCACATTTGTGGTTGTGCTGTGATGCATTCTTATATGCATTGCAGAACATGTTTTACTTTTGAATTTTTGTAAAGACTGGTTACTTTACTTTTACCTAATATGTGCTGCAGCATGTTTAAACACATGCTCTGGTATGAGCCAACATGATGCGGTGTAATAAAGTGCTCTTTATTGGCGTTACCTGACTAAACATAACACTTCATATGTTGGGATGGCTGGTCAATGCAGGCCCACCTAACATGCTGTGAATGACCCCATATAATAATTTTGGGGGATTAATTTCTGATTTTTATAAATGTGTAAAACAAAAAATACAACTAGAACACTTTTTTTACTCCTTTTTCTCTATTGGTATATAATTAATGTTTTACAAATAAACCTTTGCTACATGACAAAGGGTTTCCAGAGAACTGTAGGTCACTTGTGTAATGGATTATTAGAAACCAGAGGTTGGAACTCGAGTTGTGAGACTTGGACTCGAGTCCGACTTAAATCGCCTAATGAATGACTCGCAACTCAGGGTTTTCCCCAGCGACTTGCTACTCGATTAGTGAATTGCTGACAGCTGAAGGGGGAAGGGAGGCAGGCAGTGAGCCTTCTGTTACACAGCCTTCCTCCCCCCTTCAGCTGTCAGAGGAGAAAACTTAGAATGCAAGAAAGGTGGGGAGAAAGGCAATGAGTTTTCTGTAACATAACACCTCCTTCCTCACCGTCTTTCTTGCATTCAAAGTTTTCTCCTCTGACAGCTGAAGGAGGTGGAGAGGAAGGCTGTGTTACAGAAGCCTCACTGCCTTCCTCCCTTCCCCATTCAGCTGTCAGAGGAGAAATCCGCGGACTTAGAATGCAATCCTGTGCTCAAGAATGGATCAGAGCTCTGTTTCTTTATCGGGACAAATGGGGATAAATGAAGTGACTTGACTTGGAAGAATTCTTGGTGACTAGAGACTTGACTTGGGACTTGGTGTCAATGACTTGGAACTGGACTTGGAAAAACTCTTGATGACTTGAGACTTCACTTGGGACTTGGTGTCAATGACTTGGGACTAAAATTGGACTTGAAGGGTGACAACTTCGTCCAACCTCTCTTGAAAACATAACTGTCCTTAAACAAAAGGCTTCATGGTACACGTGCTGTCCTGGGAAGACAATTCTGTCTTTGGCTTTTGTTTCTGTCCATGTCACATCAACTAACTTTAACATCATCCTGCTGCTTAGTGGGAATACCTCTAAAAGGCTGGAAATCAGTTCAGACCACACTAAAGCTACCAACACCCTTCCGGAGTATGAAGCTAATGTATATAATATATATATTATACGGATTTGTTTTAGTTTTTAGACTTAATAGTAAATATGTTTAATATTACCATACATTCTCATTATTAAACCCTTGCACTATCTATTCATTGACATGCCACTAACACTAAATCTCTAACAGCATAAAAATCTTTCAAGGTATGTTTCCATAAAAACTGAAAAAATATACAGAACTTTAATTTTTGAAAATCTCACAGCTATTTCGCTGTAAAAAACAGTTTTTCTATGGCAACCATGGACTGATTATGGTTTGTCCCTTCCACCAAAATTGTGATTCGTGCTCTGTCTAAGTTAAAGCGAGAACTAATAAATCACCCCAGACTCCGTGCTAGATTCTACTCTACACCAATTTCTCCTTTTCATTTCTCTTCCTATAATTTATACCTTTTTCTCTTTATTCTCCTGTAGGCTTTTTAAAGCCTTCAGCACCCAAATAACTGTCTGCTTTAATTAGCATCAACATCAGCGATAAACAATACATTATTTCTCCGGGACCGGCCTTACGTCTGTCATCATGACTTTCTCCACTTCTTCTTCATATCCCATTCCTTCATGTTACTGTACATGTTAATTATTAGGTAACCATTATACCTGTACATATTGTTCACTTTGTTCATTCAAGTTTCATCAAAATAATAAAATATTAATTCATGATCAAATATGATTCTGGAGAAAGTGTGGATGAGTAAATATGTTCACACGTTTCAGTATTACTGAATGTGTGAGAATGATTTGATCACTTTTAGTTTCCTTGATGTCAAACAACAGGACAGGCTGTAACGTGTAGTATACTGAATAACTTTCTATCTACTACGGCATACAAGAAAAAAAAAATATCCTTATTAGTTAATTAGTAAAAAGAAACCATCATATGTAATAAAGGCAAAAATAATTTAAGATTAATTAAAAAAATGTGTGGGCAACCAAATTTTTTAAAAGAAAAAAAATCTGTACCTGCCCTGAAGATTTTTTCTAATAGATTGTGCTTACTGCAGTAATTTAGAGGCTGAAGCATAGGTCCTGCTGCAAAATTTGGGCTAGGCTTCCATTTTAATTCGTGTCTTTATTGCATTCTACATTTGTGCTTAATTGTTATGCATAGCACACAGAACAGAGAGACACCAGTCTCACAATCCACAGAAAATTAATATTCAGCTGGTCGTGGTCAGGAAGGGTCTACAGACAAACAAACATTTCTCAATATGCTATAAGTAGTTGCTTCTGTGCTATATTTAGGCACCTTTACTATTTATGTTGTGTCCCCCAATTATGAAAATGTAATGAAAAAACAGGTAAAAGGATGGGTCCCCCTTTAATGGTGGCAATAGGTAGGATGGCCTGAAGTTCGGGCGCCGCCGGTTTTAATTGTCTCTTTCGTCTTCTTGGCACGTCACCCAAACTTATACTGCGCAGACTGAGAGATCAGTGACGTAGCTGATGTGAAGGGGAAAAAGTGAGATCGGCATCTCTTTCCTTTAGGAGGAAAAATGCCCCTTTTGCGCATGCGCAGAAGGAGCAGCCAAAGCCTTCTAGGATGCATGACGTAGGTATCCCAGGAGACTCTGCGCTGACATTAAGTCTTAACCACAGCGGTGATCAAGTCTTAAAGGGGTGGTGCTGCACCCTTTTTTTCTCAAAAAATAAAAGGGTGTTGCACTTAAAAAAAAAAAAAAAACAACATTTTTTCTAATAGGCAGTGCCTACTGCACTTTATTTAAGAGTTGTCTACCCTTCTATAAAAAGTAAAAATGTTGAGTTTAGGTCCACTTTTACCATCTGCTATCTACACAATGCTAGATTTTCAATTTTAAAATATTAATTTTACATTTTTCAGACAGAAAATGTAAATTGTTTCTGATAGTGATTTCACACTATCACAGAGATATCACAACTTGATAACTCTTCACTCCTCACTATTGCAAGTAACCCCATAAGGAAAGTGGTGATGGGCTGTGGAGCTGTCACACAGTTATTAGTGCCTGCCAATTTGAGAACAATAACTTCCATATATAGCTTTTCTAAAGTTGCCAAAAACATTTGGAAGTCAGACCATCAAATGATCTTTCTAATAACCTGCTCACATCCATTCTTGAGAGTAACCATCCATCAGAAAGGATAGAAACTGCTTGGGTTGCTATTGTTTGCCCCACTGGAGTGCCTGTTATCAAGCGCGTGTACAGTTAGTGAACGATTGGGTACTTAAAGGTGTGTGCACTTGTTAATTTCCATAAACAGAAACAGAGGCCCATAGCCATAAGTAATAAGGTGCAGGGCCTACATGACAGGGTGCTAAACCTAGCCCAGGAATGTTAAGGGTTAATAAAATGAAGTAAGGCCAGACGGTCCTGGGCTAGTATGGAGCGTGGGGTAGAAGGAGATTAAGCATAGGACGAGTTAAAAGGGGCTGGACGCAAGTGGGAGGCCCTCTTTTGATAGAAAAAAGTTTCCCGACCACCCACCCCTTCCGTTATGGTTATAATTTGAAAGTTTAATCTGTTTTTGCAGTTGAGGTCTTGGAAGGCAAGGATCCAGTGCATTGGTAAAGTGGTGGAATTTGGCAGGGGGGATCCTTTTTGGTGGGGTCTTCCCCTTTAGGGTGAACAGATAACTATGGCTCCTGAGGCAGTGCTGGGCGGCTAGGGGCCAAGGTGGAGATGTTTGAAGAGTTAAAGTCCTATTGGTTGCAGATTTTGCCTTATGAGACCTGCAGCCTGGTTGTTTGAGTGTATACCCGGGTGTTTGGAGTTTATGGATATTGTGGTTATGGTAATGTATTATTAAAAGGGGGGAATTAGGTTGGTGGTTAATTAGGTTATATTCAATGTAATATGATGGTGTTATATAACCCAGGTTTATTAACCACCTGGGCGTTTCACTGATGTCTAGATTTCTGTACCAAAAGC
>NC_092865.1:70054785-70069321 GCF_032062135.1 Pyxicephalus adspersus | reverse complement strand
CTTAAACAAGAATACATAAATAAATCAAAAATACCGAAAATACAATAATTGTGTATACTGTATAGAATCTGACATTCACTGAAACATTTCCTAGTGAAGAATCATTTACCACCATTGAAACACATAGGCTTGGCAGATTCTAAACCTTGGAATGTTTCAGTGAATGTCAGATTCATTGCTTTATAAAGATACCCCTGTATGTTCTAGCACGTTCTATAAATATATATTTGTCAAGTACATTTCCTCTGTAGAAATATCAATTTAACTAAAACAAATGTTTTAATCTTTTTGTGGTTGTGGTTAATAGAATAGTAATACCTGGAACAAAATACATGGTTGTAGAGCAATAAATAACAACAGAGGATAGTAATAATAAAAGATTTTGAATAGTACAAAAGATCAATAGTGGTTTTTCCAGTTTCCAAGTATACACCTATTCAGATGTTTTATTAAATTTCCCTGGCCTTCCCTCTCTGCCTTCTGGAGGCATAAAGAGGTCAGCAATGGTAATTAAGGAGCAAGTTTACATTTAGTATATACTATTATTGCTCTTTTCTCTTTGTAGATTTGTAACAAAAAAGCTATTTTAAAAACATTTTCCGTTTAACACAACACATAACATATACCCTACTGGAAACCTTGTTTTTATTGTTCTACTTGTCTAAATGTATTCTATTGCTGTTATTATTGTCTTGTATTTATTGTTATACAAGTCAATATAAATTACATTATATTTTAGTCTTTTGATCTGTGAGATATTTTAGAGACAATGTTTATGTTTTTAATTACTTTAGAATATGGTCAGAGGGCCTTGATATGAGCGGTTCCTCTGATTAGTCGATTCTGTTTTTTAGCTGATTCTTCCTTTACTTTTTCAGCCTGATTTCCAAGCACATAAAAAACATACAAGATTAAATTTTGACCCCATACTAGCATGTACTAGATGTACAATAAAGCACTGGGCATGGGTATTAACATATAGAATAATGTATTTGCAAATAAACAGTGTATATATATATATATATATTGTATCTAAATTATATGCTTTCACACTAAACTCAGTAAATGACTGCAATACATAATAAAAAACTCCAGCGTAAACAGCAAATGTATAGATAAAATAGATACATACATCCTGCAATAAGAATTCCTATATCTGTCTTACATATATTCTTATATTATAGTTTTATAACGTTTACAGGTCTTCCACGCAGCAAAGCCTTATCTGGAAGGCCTCCATCTACCCCAGCCTGAGCTTTGCTTTTTAGAGACCGCAGGAAGCTGATATCAAGGCGAGGTACTTACATTGTTTGAGTTAAAACATTTGATTTGAAACATTTAGTTTTATGTCTGACACCTCCAATTATTATATATGAGCTGTGACTGTCACCATAATAATAACTGACAGGGTAACCTAAACAGAACTCCCAAATTACATGGTGAAGGCTGATCATGTTGTTACACTCACTTGGGCCAATTATTCATAGTGCAGAAAGGTACCACCAGTAGGGAAGATCTCAGTGAATCTTTCACAATCTTTTCCAACGACTAAGGACTGCACGATGCATGGACAAGCTCTGTACGTACAGCAGCGTTCTTCTCTATGGGGAGGGGGCAGAACGACGGAGCGGTACCCCACTGCGCTCTTTCCCCTTCACTTCCATTAGGATCGTTCGTTGTCCATCATCCGTGCCTAATTGTGCCTAATTATGGGATTTGTAATATTTTTACAGGACAAGGGTAACACACAAAGTAATCTGTCTATAGGCAGAGGAGAAACTTCAAGGGATTCTGTCAACATCCACAGAAGAGTGTCAGTGGTAACATGTTAGGGCAAAAGTTTTAAAATTTAGGCTGTCACATATGTATGGGACCAAGAGTCCTCCTGACTCCTAAATTAAAAGAGAGTATGCTTAGTTATATCTGGCTTCTTACTTCTCCATATAAATTCAAGACACATTCACATCAAAACACTTAAGCACCAATATTTGGATGGGAAGGAAAAAGTATAGTAGTTGGGTGACATTAGATTGTGAGCGTCTTTGATAGACAGCTAGGGACATGACTACGGACTTTGTAAATCTCCGCGTAATATGTCGGCGCTATACAAAATATGGTTTATTATTATTATTATTACCAATAATAATATTAATAATAAGTGCTGCTGTGCGCCCCAGCCAATAATTTTGGTATTTTTCAATCACTCAAGTAATGTAAAACAAGTTTGCCTAATAAAACGCAGATAGCTTCAAAGCGGATATCATATGAGGCAGTAAGGTACATACCCAATACAGCAATTTAAAAGGCTCACAGCAAAATGGAAAGGATACTAAATTCAATGGTAGGGTAAAATTCAGGGTTCATATGGAGGCCTGTGATGAAGTCAAGCAAATCAAGTGTGGCCATGGGTTTGGTAAACAATATTGTGGGGTGAGATAAAAGAAGAATAGCGCCATTCACAAATTTGACTAAACTTTTTTAACTTTATATATCCAAAATGTAGGAAATGTATATTTATCAAGCAGTGAATGTGACTTTCACCAGATATTTGCTGGTGATAGACAAATCATTTTCATGTAAAAAATGCACTTGGAAATAACTTTGCCCTTATCAAATAACTGGCATTGTAAACATGTCCCTATAGCAAGCATATAATAATAATTGCTATAAGCAGGTACTAATTTACATAAGCTTCAGTGTTGTCAATGTGACAACACGATGATTGATAATTATTTAAAAAAATAGAACATTAAAAAAATATTACATTTTAAAGAACTTTTGTAAGTTATTCAAATACATAGAAGTTTTGAACAAACATTACAAAGCATCAGCTAAACCTGGAGAGCATATCCCCTCTTTTTACCCCCCCCTAAGCCACTGTTTTCCTTTTAATCTTTGCATAATTATTTTGTCATCATTTACATAGGAATAAAATGTTTACTTGGTAATTTGAAATGATTTTTTTGACACTGGGAAGCATGGCTGCTATTAGTGTCAATACTGCTGTTAGAGGCTGAGGATAAAAAAATCATACACAAGTTAGACTTACATATACATTTCCAGAAGACCTTTACCAGTCTAGCCAAATACAAGAAATAACATTTCTTTGCTTTGTTTTTTTGTTTTTTTTTTATTTAATCCTTGGCTCTTGACATGTTAAATTGAGCAAAATATAACTACACTTTTATAAAAAAAAATATACATTTGTATGTGCCCCAGAATGCTCTAAAAATACAATGATGGGTTACCTTTCCAAAGAAACTATTACATTTCCTGACATTCTGGAAATGTAATGGCTCTGAATACATCCTGCTGTGCCCTGAAAAATCTGCAGACATGAGACAGATTGCTCATTAAACTCAATCCAGGGGTGATGTAGCCATTTCTAACTGCAAGATGGCTTAGTGGGCAGGCTAGACATATACCTCTTATTTCCTTGCAAACTTAGTTTTTACTTGAGCCATGCTGAGATCTAGATTAAGGGTCTATATACCATGTCTGCAGAAGCCTACTGTGTACCTGTCAGACCTTGGTTCTGAATGATGCCAGAGAAAAGATGGCATACCTAAGTCATTTGCAGAAAAAGGGCAGCAGTAATAAAGTCATTGTGGGTATTACTGTAAAAGTTAACAGAAGTGTTGTTTATATTTAATCAATATACCAAATATTTTTCCTGCTTACCTCTTCTGTCTATAGCAGGGGTCGGCAAACTTTTTCAGGAGGTGAAGAAGGCACACTAGGCCAGAAGAAACAAGGTGTCCAATGAAAGGTTTTTTCCAACCGTTACTACAAGCGAGCAGCCTCAGTCTTGTGGTCACCCGCGGTGTAGTCTCTCCACGTGTGCGCGTGCATGGCATCAAAATGCCCCTTGAGATTGGACCGCTTCAAAGTGCTGTTGGTGTCATTGCACACTAAAACATGTGGCTTTGTTGCTGCGTTGGACGAAGAATAATTAATTGAAGACGCAACGTTGGAGGTCAACCTTCCGGAGACTGGTAGCTGTGCGTTGCTTCTGCTCTTTAGGCATAGTAATTGGGGTTACAGTGCGGGAACTCAATGATATCTCCAATAACGCGACAATTTAATTAGGCCAGATCCAACAATAAATAACCAGGGGGGCGTTAGGCCGGGCTGGAATAAAGGCCGTAGTTTGCCTACCTCTAGTGTAAAGAAATTCCTTTTTGAATCTTCTTGATACATTGCAAAAAGAAGATACATTTCTTGTGATGCAGCAACATGGAATTTAGGGGGAGAAGGGATACACCTAATACCTTAAGATATTTATTTTAAAATTATTACCAGTCACATGCCATATGTGCATCAGAAGCCTAAGGAATTAAAGAAGTAGATGGGAAGTAACTGCAGAAAGAAAATGCATGAGTTACTAGCAGTTTGTGATCTCCAATGACGGAGTGCGTGGTGAGTGCATTGAAACATACCGGTATATATTAATTTATGATTCCTTTCATGATAAAAGTTTTTTTTTAAACAGTACAGGGTAGTGGATTGTAAAGCTGTGTAAGACTGAAGGTGGATGTAAGTTCCAGCTTAACCTGCAGCAGACATATATGGCTGAGCTGGGTTCTAGGGCTCAGATGTGGAACAACAAAGATTCAACTCCCATAAATGTTTGTAAATGCATATTTAGCTGTTTGCTTGTCTGCAACTGTTTGTGTTTTTTCTTACATTAAAGTACTTTTTAGGAATTTACTAAAATAATAGCTTGGTGCAAGGCTCAGTGTTTATACAATGTAGTCTTCTCTGAAAAAAGTTGGTAAAAGTTCCCTAGAACAATAACTTTTTAATAGTTCCTTTAAAAGAAAAAAATCAGAGGTGGAAAACACACCCAAGAGATGGACACGACTAGATATGGAGCAAAACCTGACACTAGTGTGTAAAAAATATCTTGATAATATTCGTTGACATATGAGTATATACATAACTTTTTCAGATATAAATTGGAGGTCTTTCAGGCTCTATTGTGTTTTATAGTCTACTATGGTTGGTATATACATTGGAAAGAATAAATGTAGACTGGAATTTAAAATATACAATGTGGGGGAATCAGGAGAAATATGATTAAGGGCTAATTCATACTGGCAGCGAGGTGACGGTGCATTTACCACTTCCTCACAGCAGGAAACGCTGCCACTTAGGGAGATGCTACATACAGACCCCATTGGGAATGAATAGAGGTACTAGTTCCACTCACTGCCACCAACTATCACATGTGCAGACGCTGGCTCTTTTTGAACCAGCATTGCCGTGTGAATCGTCAAGAAGCTAGCAAGGTGCCAACATAAAATTCCAACACTCAAGAAACAGGTGTGAATCTGCTCTAAACATGAGAGGAAAAATAAATTCAAATTAAATGCAGTAAGGTCAGGCTATCTAAGAATACCAATAAGATTGTAGACAGCCTTAATAAAAAGTTTGCTTGTAACTTTTATTTTGCTTCGATATCTGAGATTTCATCAACAAAAAATAAACCTGTTATTTTTTTGGGTTTGTTTAATCACATTTCAGAATCCCTTGTTTATCAATAACACCCAAATCACCATAACTACATCTTTCTATAGTTGCTGGGAACATAGGACCAGAGTATGGCTTCTATAGCCCAATAAATTCTCAGTGCCCCTGGGCCCATTATTACCAATGGTACTTAAAAAAATATCAATTCAAGTGGTCCTATATTTGGGAATATCTAGGTGCATGACTGTTAAGCTAATCCAATGGTTTGTCTATCTGCACAAAGTACAGCAGTGAGAACAGTACAAACAGTTGCCCATAAAGGAACAATAAATAAATCAATGCCTGTATTTACTTAAGGTGAACTTTCCCCCTTCCCAAGGAAAATTAGTTGACTCATGCTCCTTACCTCTATTTGGTGGTTAATCAGAAAAAACAAATGTACAATCTCAGTGAATTCAGCACTGTCCTTTTCTGATGCATATTCCATCCCATGCTGCCATCTTGGTTGCACCCCTGTCACTTGCTGGCTGCCCCCCTCTGATCCATTGTTGCACTGACAAAAGATTTTCTGACTGTCCTAATACCTCCTAGGATTGTATCACGCATTCCAGGAGGACAATCTTCAGTCATGTAAAGTAGCGTGCCATCTGTGAGCCTATAGACGCTTACATCATCCTCACCTAGGTGAAGATTCAGGAAACTGAAGGAACCACCTCTGGGAAAATGAGGAAATGTTATTTTTAGTGGGAAGGTCTGCTTTAAACAGCTAAAGTCTAAGGATCTTGCAGATTTGTGTGGAACATCAGTTTAGCTTTCTTGATCACAGCCTCTAGTAACTAAGGCTATGTACACACATGCAATGGTTCTCGTCCGATATTCAGCCCAGGGCTGATATCAGACAAGAATCTGATGTGTGTACAGTGCCTGTCGTCTATCGTCCAAACGACCGTCCTGGGGGATCCACGGATGATGAACGAACTTAATGAAGTGAGGGGGAGAGCACAGCGGGGTGCCGCTCCATTGTCCTCCCCCTCCCCTCTCCATAGAACAGAACAGTGCTGTATGTACAACACTTGTTCATGCATCGTGCAATCGTTAGTCGTTGGACAGGATTGTGTATGCTCTTGTCCAATGATAATTATTGCATGTGTGTACACAGCCTTAGCTATAGTTACCAAGCAGCCAGTCTGTTCCACCCATCATGGATTTTTAGGAACTTAATAAAAAATTAAGTGAATTTATAAAACAATAAAATGCATCTTTATACAGTTTGTATTCCAAGTCTATTTACTGGATCCTGGCTTTGATATTCAGGTATCATCCTAAGCATAATATTAGCTCTGCACATAAAATTCTTCTGTCCTCCATGCTGATCATCTCCTTGCACTCCTGTAGCCAAGACTTTTTTAGGGGCTTCACCGCTCTTATGAAACTCTCTTTCACCTTGTATCATTATTCCTTTCAAGCTTTCTCCTAAAATAAGCATATAACACGGTATTAGGCATATGCTATGAATATTCTGACAGGTGTGCACATCTGCCTTCCTCCTATTCTACTACACTGTTCCACCCCTCTTGCTTTAGGTCAGGGGTGTCAAACTCAAATACACAGAAGGCCAAAATGAAAAACTTAAAAAAATGTATTGAAAAAATTGAGGAAGTTTTTCCTTCTTATTTGATATAAAAGCTTTATGCAATTACGACCGGCATCACTTGGATAACAGCAAGCTATGCATAGCCTGAGACACCGCTATATGACACAAGGCCATGGGTCACCAAGAAGCCCCTGTAACTCCAAAAGCCTCCAGGCACCTCCCACGTGTAGCTGGGCGCTGGAAATACAGGGCTAAATCTTATGAGTGGCCCACCGCTGGAACTCCATCTTCATTGCAATAGTGCCGCTACCTCAATTCCTGGCATTGCATCTATAGAACAGTCCAATGTAGGGCCATGCATAGTCAGGGAGCCCGCTGGTCTATAGACGCAAGTGATGCTGGGAATTGTAGTAGCGGCGCTATTTCAATGCATATTTAGGATTCCTTTGGGGGCCAAAAAAAAGGACCTTGTGGGCCAGATTTGGCCCTCTGGCCATAGTTTGACACCCCCTGCTTTAGTTCATAAAAATTTCCCCTATTGCTTCTATCAGTGCTGCAGTGCTAAGTATGTAAGTGTACTTTTTTTTAATATTAGATATCATTATTGTTTATGAATACATTTACTCATATCACTGAACTTTCCTTCTTTAGAGTTATGAATTGTTCATATTAAACTGTATCCATTGTTACTCCATCAATTGTCATTAAAAACGTAATAAAATAGCGATTCATGTTTACCTGAAATTAGCATGCACAATTTCAGGCTACAGTTGCTGGGTACTCTATCTAAAATAGGAAAGGACATCCCCAAGGCATGCAACTTACCAATGACAGCTTCCATATTTTATTGCTTTTAATAACACTGATGGGAGATTACCAATGTTTCCTGTTCATTAGTCACTGCAATCATTTCTTTTGCTAATTACAATCACATAAACTCAGGGCAGATATAGATTGCACTGCAGAGTTTTTCAGAGAGTCATATCCCATAGAGGTAAATGTAATACAGTACAGAGGTAATTGTAATCAACACATGGCATTTACCTCCTGCGGTCTAGTTTTGAAGATTATTCCGCGAGATCTCCTCCATTACGGCTCATTTCTACTGACAACAATACAAAGGGCTAAAGAAAATGGCACTGTAGCCATTTGAAGTTTCACTTTATGTGCGAAGACTTCTTTATTCCATTGATAGACATGCACACATACCTAAGTACAAAGCATGGCAGTTTCCAGGGATACATCAGAGACTGGAGAGTTGCTCTAATAAAACTTCATATAACAGTCTTTTCAGTAATAAAGAATTTTATGTCCAAGGAAAGCAGATCAAACTGCAAAAATCAGTTTACCATTCACAAATTATGGAGGAATACTATGATATTATATTATGGAGGAGTACTATGATAGTGACTAATAGAAGTGGTCAGATGCTTTGTAATGTAAACATGCCCTTTATTAGTTAATCAATTATTTATTTGGTTTGAGCTTTCAGTTCCACATGCACATGTACTCTATTAACAGCATTTAAAGTGGAACTGGAATCAAACAATAAAGACTTGCAATGTAGGCAACATTTAGAATTATACAGCAGCCTGAAATATGTAGCTTTTATCTATAATTACTATTGAAAAATAGCATTGCAATGTACCCAGGCAGTCTTGTGCATACACTTTTATACCTGTATACCTGCAATAATTGCTGGTTTAGAGAATAAGGCTATGTACACATGTCCAATGGTTCTCGTCCGATAATTCTGTCTCGTCCGACAGCGCCTGTCGTTCATCGTCCTAATGACCGCCCTTGCGGATCCATGGATGATGGACGACGAATGATCTTAATGGAAGCAAAGAGGGAGAGAGTACAGCAGGGTGCCGCTCTCCGTCTTTCCCCCCCCCCTCCCCTCTCCATAGAGCAGAACAGTGCTGTGTATGTACAGCACTCATTCATGCATCGTGCAGTCATTAATCATTGGAAAGGATCGTGAAAAATCCTTTCCAACGACAATTATTGCACGTGTGCACATGTGCAATAATTATCATTGAACACGATTGACTAACGACCGTTCACTCCACAATCATTAACAAAAAAAGGGCACAACGGCGCCGATGAACGAGGATTATCACTGGAAACGAACGACCGCCCTGGTGGATCTGATTGGGCGACGATTGTTCGCATTCCATTGTGTGTACGGTCGTTCAGTGATCGTGGATGGTTCAGCAGTACACTTTCTCCTTTACATGTCACGTCCTGCATCGTTCAAACGATCGTATCCAGCTTGTGTACACTATTGATGGATTATATTTGAATGATCGTATCGTTACAGCATGTACAATACGATCATTCAAATATATTCATGAATAATCGTTGATCGGTCGTTAGTTGTTCGTTTTCTAACAACAATTATTGCACGTGTGTACCTGGCTTAAGGTTTGGTAATGTCACCACTGTGCTGCCCACTGTTTTCATTGCTGGATGTTCCCAGGAAGCAAATACCCTGCCAATACCAAGATGGCCAAACAAGGCATTGCAAGTCACTAACAGAAAAGGATCGGCTGCAAGGAGCCCACAAACAAAACTGGTGACCAGTCCTTTGCCCTTTCCTGCTGTTGTTTGGATACATCTTCCAGAGTTTATCTCCTGTTTAGAGTGCTATTACTGGATATCAATATGTGCCATGAATCCCTTTCAGCCTAATTAATAATGTAAATATTAGTTTACAAACATTAATTGTTTTTTATATTTTTTTTATTATTTTTATATTAAAGAATCTTTAGTCTTAAGCAGTGAAAAAAATTCAGTGTTAAATAGCATCCAAGTTTCTAAGCCTATATATTACAGCCAGTACATTTGCAGCACTTGCATGATCAGTTTATGGGTAAGTAAACTTAAAAAAAGCATAAAAACAATTATTCTGCTCTTGATTTATTTTTAATTACAGTTTACCTCCAGTCTAAAGAGGAGGAATCGGAGAAAGAACTGTCCTATTCTGCAACAATGATGAAGACATAACTAGATGTTCAAAAGGAATCAACCCCGCAAGAACCATATACCCTAAACCAGCGGTCCCGAACCTGTTCGAACTGGTGGACCACTAAATATACAGGCTCAGGACCACGCGGAGCCCGGTGTCACTCAAAGGGGAATAAACTTTCCCTTTAGTGACGTCATAATGCCAGAACCCGCCCGCTCTCCCAACAAAGGTCTGAGCCTGTCCAGCAACACAACCCGCCCACTGCCGTGAGCCTGGGATCTGTACGGGGAACATGGTCCATGGCTCTGGCTGGTTATTGCAGAAAGGGATAGGCAATGTCTTTTGTGGGCAGCACAGTGGCTCAGTGGTTAGCCCTTTGCAGCGCTGGGTCCCAGGTTTGAATCTCGGCCAGGATATCTGCATGGAGTTTGCAGGTTCTCCTTGTGTTTGCTGGGTTTCCTCCCACATTCCAAAAACATGCAGTTAGGGTAATCGGCTTCCCCCTAAAAACCGACCTAATACTGTAATAATGACATATGACTATGATAGGGACATTAGATTGTGAGCTCCTTTGGGAGACTGCTAGTCACATGACTATGGACTTTGTACAGCGCTGCGTAGTATGTCAGGGCTACATAAATACTGTAAATTAATAATACCCTGTTTTACCTGCCTGATTGCTCTGTGTTGTACATTTGCAGCATCAGCTTTGGTTGCAAAGGAAACCCACCGATCCCAGATTCCCTTATGCATGTCAGGGATGAATGAACCCAGCTCCTGTGCAGAAGTTACGTCGTTCTGGCATGGCCAAACATTGTGCCCTGGAAGAAGATGAAAGACAAGATGGCGCTGCCCTGTGATGGAATGCGGATCTCACAGATTTAGGTAATTCCCCTAATGGCTGTGGTGGAGTTGGTGCTCTGTATAATATTGTAGGTATTTCTCATTCAAATCTATGGGATATTAATATTGATTGCCTGGCTACAGACAGTGCAGGAGGAGGCCGCAGCTATTCAAAGAAGTAATTATGGACTTGGGGGGGTCTGGAACACCTGGATGTAATGAAGGAGACACGTTTTTTAAAACATAAACTTAAGATCTAGTCATTTTGTTGGACATTGCAAATCCTTGCTCAGCTTATCAGGGAGTCTGCACAGACTTTTTATAAGAAACCATTTTTTCCACTTCAAACTCTTACATTTAAATGTTTGTAATATAAAAATAATAGATTATTGTGTTGTTACTTGAAACATTAAATGGGGATAATAAAAAGTATCAAATAAAAGAGAAGAGGTGAAAGAAAGAGGTTTTGATTCCAAATACATTATAAATCATAAATTATGTATTGTTGTAAACACGTTTTCATACATAACCATGCGATCAAATACATCCGAATATACATCCAGTTTAGTTGGGATAGCACTAGACTGGGATATATCTGGACAATAATTTCTATCTGTATGGTAATAGTTAACCGTTAAAGTGCACAAATAACCCGACGCGTTTCACCTCGATGGGCTTCTTCGGGGGGGTGCGCTTATTTGGGAAACTTATTGGTAATTTTTAAGACAAAGATATAGCCAGGACAGGTAACCCTTATTTTCAGGGATGAGGTTCTGGAACAGCCAATAGATTTCACTGGTGGATGCAGAACACCCTATCCAGGTAGGTATAATTTTTATAGCCAAGAAACCCGTGAATCCAGGTTGTAAATTCCTGGAGTGAGAGGAGGGTTACTTACCTCAGGTTTTCAACTCCTGGTGTTTGGTAAAAAGGTTCAGACCATCTGAAGGGATTTGCTTCTGATCAGTGGTGTAGTGGGAGACAGATCCGCGTGTGCTGACTGTTAAGTTTCCCAAATAGGCGCACCCCCCTGAAGAAGCCATCGAGGCGAAACGTGTTGGGTTATTCGTGCACTTTAACGGTACCATACAGACAGAAAATATTGTCTGGATATATCCCAGTCTAGTGCTATCCCAACTAAACTGGATGTATATTGGCATGTGTTTGATTGCATGATTATGTATGAAAACGTGTTTACAACAATACATAAATTATGATTTATAACGTATTTGGAGTCAAAACCTCTTTCTTTCACCTCTTCTATCTTATTTAACATTTATACCTAAAGAGGTGACTCCGTGATCACCCACTGGGGATATTTTCAACCACCACCTTCCCTCAATTTGTTTCAAGTATCAGTTTGTGGTTTTGCAGACATCTGCTAGAGTCCAGGTCATGAAGAAATCAGCAAGGTCTCAAGCTGTCACTTGCAGTTATGACCGTGATTGTCAACAAAGCCTGATACACAGCTCCAGGAGCAAAGAGTGGGGGTGAAACAAAGCAAAACAGCAAGCAAATATTACACCTGTGCATAATAATACACCTGTGCATAATATTACACCTGTGCTGGTCAACTTACAGTGGTAACTACAGAGAGCTTCAAGTTTGGCCCCTGACATTTCTGAAGGGCTGCCCTTTAAATATGTACTTTTATTACAGATAGACAGCAGATATATAATTTATATTTTCTTCTAAAAACACAGTGGTTGAAGCACTGAACCATGGCAGGAATGGAAGGAATGTGCATTAAAACGTGCATTACCACAAAGCATGTTAATGCGGGATCTACGAGCATTGCTTTGTGCTGCCTTTCATTTTAAATGCCACCATGATATACACAGACAGCACACCACAACATATGTGTTTAAGCACTACACAATGCATAAGGAAGGCTTGGTGTGTTAACAGCTTGCCTAAACACAAAAGATGTTAACGCATTTATTGTCATGCATTATTTTACCACAACTGTGTGAAACCAACGTTAAAAAAAACCCTCACACTTATAGGTCCTAGGCTGCTCTTGCTGTCATTGCATGTTGTAAAATGATCCATGGAACTATTTCCTGCATGCCTGTACAGAGATAGCATTGGGAGTTTCAGAGACACTGCAATCTATTCTCCTAAAGGTATGTAAAGTATTATTAGTAATGAGGTCTTATTTTTGAGTTTAGTAGTCCCGGTTTACAGCAACTTTAACATCCTATAGAAGGTGCAGCTAAAATTGTACATTATACAAATACAAAAAAACAATTAGTGCATGCATTTGTTATCAAAAAAATTCATATTTACTATGGTCATAGCTAATAAAAGTTTTGGTTCACAATAAAGATTTTGCCAAGAAACTTGTAGAGTTTCACCCCCACTACCCCATCTCCTTTGCATTCTGAATTGCTCTGTTCAAGGTGCTAACTTTCTCCCTTTACAGTTCTTGACTCTTTTCCTCTCTATTTTAGAGAGTTTATCCAAACTTTACATATTCCGGTTCCTCCTGTATATTCTACAGAAATTAAAATAAATACCAGTAAAGATAGTGGGGTGCTTTTGTAATGGTGACTGCGAATTTGAAGACCTAGGAAATTAAAGAAGATATTTCATTATTAGAATCCCAGAGAGAATTTATTAATACAAACAAAAGAGAGGTTTAAATACCCAACATCTAAAAAAAAACATTATTGGGTACTTTATCCTTTAATGTGATCATTCTAATTCTGTTTATTAATTTACACAATATATTGCAGTGGTGTATTTTTACTTATAACCCGTTTATAACATCATTGGTATTTCTCCTGTCCTCCATCATCTACTCCTCATACTGGTTGGGATGGGGGGGCCACTAGGAACCAATCAGGCTCTTCTGCATTCAAGGCCTCAACCTTAAAGTTGCTGCTTTTTCAACAACTGTAGCAAAAAAGATGAATGGAATTGCAAAAGTTGCTTAACAATTACAATCCTTTGGTGAATAGAACAGTACACACATGTTGATTTCATGTTCTTCTTTAAAGTGTATATAGACCCTAACAATAAACTTCTCTTATTCACTTCTGTTTAGTATGTTATATATGACATCCGGAGCCTTTGTTTTATCTGTTATTCTTTCCAGCATCAATCTCCACTTTGATAACATGAATACCCATTGGATCCCATTCTCTTCCTTCTCTTACGGAAACCTACCTGAAGGCTCAACCCTATTAGTTACCATGTGATACCATTTTCAACGAATCCCCTGAGGAAGCCGCATGGCGTAACACGTCGGGACAATATACGTTGCATATGACCATTACTGAACATCTAGGGATCTAATCTGTCTAGTTAGTTGGTCCTTTACTCAATGAATTTATAATAGGGATCCATCCACCATCCACAACTTTTGTCTATTGTATCCCTAAATACTTCTGATGTATCAAAAACTTTGACATCAATATAACTATTTACTACCAAAAAAACCCAGCTTTCTCATTTGTCATTTTGAAAACTTATTTTCCACATTTATTTATCTGTTCTATAACAGCAAAAAAAAAAATCAGTTGATTTTGCCAGAATTAAGAGGTCTTGCAATCTATATTAGCCATTCCAGCTACAAAATCATTAGCTACCCTGTTTCCCCGATTATAAGGCACTGTCTTATATTTTTTGAAATGCCAAAATATGCCCTAGGT
>NC_092865.1:70027486-70054026 GCF_032062135.1 Pyxicephalus adspersus | reverse complement strand
TCCCCTTCTGATCAGTCATTTGCCATTCATATTCCCCTTCTGATCACTCATGTGCCATTGATTGTCCCCTTCTGATCAGTCATTTGCCATTCATACGGTATTCCCCTTCTGAACACTCATGTGCCGTTCATATTCCCTTTCTGATCACTCATGTGCCGTTCATATTCCCCTTTTGATCACTCTATGCCATTGACTGTCCCCTTCTGATCACTTACCGGTACTTAAGTGTAACTCCGTTAGGGCAGGTATCTCCGTTAGGGCAGGTAACTCCGTTAGGGCAGGGATCTCCGTTAGGGCAGGTAACTCCGTTAGGGCAGGGATCTCCGTTAGGGCAGGTAACTCCGTTAGGGCAGGGATCTCCGTTAGGGCAGGGATCAGCAGCTTGCTTCCTGGTTCAGAATCGCGGGGGCGCGTGTGCCGGCTTCTTACTTTCAGTTTGGCTTTGCACTGCAGCCAGGAGGAGACACACACTGCAGCCAGCATCGACGAGAAGTGCCTTTTTTTAATTATTTTTTCAAAAATCGGGGGTGGCTTATTTATTGGGGATGGCTTATAATCGGGGAAACACGGTATTATGTTGCAGAGATTTGAGTACATTTCTGGCAGTTCAACAGGTATGTTTTCTGTACTTGCAGTGTCCTAAATAGATAAAAGATGGAATATGGGAATGTATTAAAGAGATGCACTGCATATGTTTGTTTTTTCCTTTTCTTTAACTTTAACCATTACGCACGTTTTAAAGCTGAAGTAAACTCCAAACTAACCCAAAACAATAAAATTAAAATAAAATTACCTTCAGTTCGTCCAACGGGAGTTTTTTTTCTATCGGGTCCGGCCTCGTCCAGGTATTCGAAGAGGAAGCGCCAGGCGCCGCCATCTTCTCTTTTCTCACGCGTTCTTCTTCCTACGCCACCCAACCTCGCACTGTGCAGGCGCGTGATTAGGTGACGTAGATTAGGAAAATCTTGCCGATCTAACTGCGCATTCGTGAGATCAGCAATTTTTCCATATTGATGAAAGGGCTGCGATGCTAGGGCATGCGCAGAAGGAGCAGCCAAAAGCCTCCTGTAATGCGTGATGAAGCAATTCCGGAGGCTTTGCCTTTCCAATTCATCCTTAATCCCTTAGGGTATGGCACTTAAAAAACCATTTAAAACAAAATTTTCCCTTTACATAAAAGGGTTGTCTACCCTTTTATATAAAGTGAAAATTCTGGGTTTAGGTATGCTTTAAATTAGGGGTCGGCAAACTTTTTGGACTACTAGGCCATTTCAGGAGGTCATGAAGGCACACTAGGCCAGAAGAAACAAGGTGTCGAAGGAAAGGTTTTTTACAACCGTGACTGCAAGCGAGCAGCCTTAGTCTTCCGCTCTTCCGTGGTGTAGTCTCTGTACGTGTGCTTGGCATCGAAATGGCCCTTGAGATTTGACCGCTTGAAAGTGCTGATGGTGTCATTGCACACTAAACACAGCGCTTTGTTGCTGCGTTGGAGGAAGAAAAATTCGTCAGTCCATTCGGGGGTTGAAGACACGACGTTCAACCTTCCAGAGACTGGTAGCTGTGCGTTGCTTCTGCTCTTTAGGCATAGTAATTGGGGTTACTGTCCGGGAACTCGATGATATCGATGATATCGTGGGAACTCACGATAACGAGACAATTCAAATAGGCCGGATCCATCAATAAATAACTAGGGGGCGTTAGGCCAGACTGGAATACTAGCTAGGCTGGAGTTTGCCTACCTCTGCTAAAGGAATTAAATGTTGGTTTTTATTTTTTGGACAACTCTCTTGATACAAAATATTATTACCAATACATATTTTGTAACTAAGTTCTGCAAAACAAATGGCACATTTACATATTTTAATAGGGGGATCATTTGAAAGTTCCTCTTGAATTGAAGAAATGATTGTGCAAACAAATTCAACATTTACCGGTCTCCATATTTCCCATCTGGCTTTGCTTTGAATTACAATTGAACTCTACAGCGCACCCAGCTGGCACCAATGTTAATTGCAGTACAGAAAGACACTACATTACCAGTAGCACAAAAATGATCCTGCAAGCGCAGGACACGGAGTGTAATGCATTGTGCATGCTTTACTTGCTTCATATTTTTTTCTAACTAATAACAATAACTGACTGCAGCAATAGAAGTCACATTCATCCATGTCAGAAAATTCTGCAAATCTTTCATATTTGGCATTTTAGCAAGGACAACTGAGATGCTGCTCTATTGGAAACACATCATTTCCTGTTCTTTTATGTTTACACATCATGAAAATACTGTACTTTACCATGTATACCACTCCCCAAAACCATTGCTCAGGCTGAATTAGAATTTTCAGGATACAGTTCAATGTTACTGAAAGATGACTGTATCAAAATACCAAAAACATAAAATAACTATAACATATGATGTGTGTGTTTTTCCTGCAGTTGGATTCTGTGATTTCAGAGTTATTATGTTTTATGGTGTCACTGTCAGATTTCTAAAGTCAAGCTGCGTCCTTTTGCATTTAAAAAAAATTGGTTTCCTACACTTATATTAACAATCTGCACAGATAGATTCAATGTTTCATAACAACTTCAGAATTTATTGTTACTATACAAATAAATGAAAATGCAAGCAAACAATACATTTCTTCAAAGCCTTCAAAAAATCAAAAGCTTAAAAATAGGAGATTGAGGAATAATTTTTAATAAATACCATTTGTCCATTAAAGTGGAAATAAAGCCACAATATAAAAATTATGATCAGGTAGGTCCGGTTTTGTAGAAGGGACAGGCCATGTCCCCTTTACAATAAAATACCCTTACCTGCCTGATCACTATTTTTTTAATTGCAATCACCTGTCTCCCTTCCAATGCGGGTGTGGCCATCGTCTTTTCGTCTCTCTCTGCTTTTGATCTTTGGGCACCTTGAATGGCTGGGCCAGGATGATGAAATTCCGGGACAGGCAGCGATTTTTGTACAAAAGAGGACAGAAATCCGGTAGGTAAAAATGCTTATTGCAGAGACTTGGCATGTCTGTCAGGTTTTTACTAGAGAGTGTGTCCTCAATGGGGAGATTCCCCTTTCTAAAGCAAAGCAATGTTGAAAAGAGGGTCACAGACAGCATTAACATTTTACTAGAAAAAAAGTTAAGTATTGCTGTTTGTTGCTTCTCGGGCATGCGCAAAAGGAGCCTTTTTGCTCAAAGATAAAAATTTTCAGATCTCACCCATGTGCAGTAAAATTGGCAAATTTTTTTTTCATCCTACGTCACCTGATCTCGCGCCTGGGTTGGGTGACGTACGATGAAGAACCAGAAAGAGAAGACAAAGATGGCGGCACCTGGAGCACCGTCTTCGGAACAAATATCAGGACGACGCAGGACCAGATGTGGGACACCCCTGGAGTGATCGGACTGCCCTGCGGGATTGAAGGTGTTTTTTTTTTTTTTTGAGTATAGTTCCTATTGCAAAAAATGCTAATTTAAACATAGTCAAAATGCTGGTGGATGAGTGGAGGAAAATACAATCGAGTTTCACTTAAGTGGCAGCTCTATCACACCCAACATTTGGATATCTACACAAGGAAGGCTTTTACAAGTAATATTTATTAATTGTACATATAATCCTAAACGTACCTAAACTCAACATTTTTACTTTACACAGAAGGGTAGACAACTCTTCCAAAAAAACTAAAAATGTTGTTGTTGTTTTTTAATGGCAACACTTTTTAAAAAAAAAAAAAAATCAACACAGCGATCAAAACTTATTGAGCCTCTCGGGACACCTATGTCACGCATCCTGGGAGGCTCAGGCTACTCCTTCTGCACATGTCCCGATCTTGGGCATGCGCAGAAGGGGCATTTTTTTCACCAATGGGAAGGAGATGCCAATATTATGCATGCGCAGTGAGATCGGCTCTCTTTTTTTTTCCCCTTCACAGCGGCTACATCACCCGATCTCCTGCGCAGTGCCAGATCAGGTGGCATTGAAAAGAAGACAGAAAAAAAGAGGGTGGGGCTCCGGGTCAAAGAGGAATTCCGAACCATGGTGGAAGGACCAGTGCCATCGACAGATCTGCAGGATTAAAGGTAAGTGTAATGTTTTTATTTTTAGTTTAGTTCCACTTTAAGGGAAAAATATTGATGGAATGCAACAGAAAGACACATTGCAATCATCAGACTACTTGAGTTTTGGAAATCTTCTTGTTAATAAAACTTTTATTTCCCAATAAAAAAAATGTTAAAAACTCACAGCGTGTCATTGTTCTTGGTTTATTTTTCTTGTACATAAGTTCTCTAGATATATGTTTAGACCTTTCAAGTTTCAAGTTGTTTATCATGGCTGGGCACTCCATATCGAGCTATTCATGTCATGTCAGCCAAACTCAGCAATATACTATGAATGCAGAACAACCAGGTAATATCCCCCGAGGGGGCAGATCTTAGTAGCGCCCTCTTCCCCCCAGCGGCAGAATAAAATTGCAGGGTTGGACTGTAAACTTTTGGAGCCATAAACATATCTGACAATGAGATTCAAATCTGTACAAGAACATGACAGATACGGATTGAAAGTTTGATTAGATATTAATATTATTGTTAATAAACAAGATTTATATAGCGCCAACATATTACGCAGAGCTGTACATTAAATAGGGGTTGCAAATGACAGATAGTGACACAGGAGGAGAGGCCTGCCCTGAAGAGCTTACAATCTAGTAGGTGGGGTAAAACGCAACTTTTTTCCCCTCTAACAATTCAAATACAGTATATCTTATACGTGGCCATACCGAGAATTAATTGTCAGATAGTTATCAGAGTAACCGGAGAATTTGCAGTCATTGTGTGTGTGGATTGTCGGATAAAACAACTAACATCAGCTGAAACACATAAATGTGAACTGCTTTTATCCGCCAATTTGTAATTACATTAAGTCAGCCTTGTGATCTTATAACCTCATTTTCTTTTTTTACTGATATAGCCTGATCACCCCGGTCTGCTGATTGGACAGGAAGGGAACAGCAGCAGACTGCTGGGGTTATATTGTGTGTTCATGGCAAGCAATACAGCCCAAATAGGCAAAAGGGAGAAAAATAACCTTAATACATATTCAGGCACTTACAATTTTAATGTACATATAACTGAACCATACAGTGTTGTTTTAATAGTTTTAGTAAGTTCAGTTTTAAAGGATAAGAGGGTGAGTTTCATGACTAACTTGGCAGGCTTTTACATAGACACCTATGACTTCTTCCTGAATTCTGCATCCTATGTGTTGCAGTATATGTTATATGTTTAGAACTACAATATACAGAAATTAGCATTTTAAAAATATGGTACTTTTTTATTCAGGTAAATATGAAAGGCAGGAGGTAAAGCATTAGGCTGCTTTCCCTATGTTTCCACTGTTGTATAAATCCTGGTATTACCAAGCTTAGTATCTGAAGCCAATAAGCAAATAAGTCACAGAAGTGACCTCAATGTACGAACTAAATGGCTTCACGAGAAACAGCATGCCTAAAAAGAGATCATTTCTTTTGTGCTCTCTCCTAATTACTACCTATTTATTTAAAAGTCTGCTTCCACCATACCGTTGCCTGGAAAAAAAAAAACACTTTTATAAAGCACAGCAATATTATTATTACACAGTATTTATATAGCACCATCATATTATGCAGCGCTGTACAAAGTTGATAGTCATGTCACTAGCTGTCCCTCAAAGGAGCTCACAATCTAATGTCCCTACCATAGTCATATGTCATTATTACAGTCTAAGGACAATTTTTTTGGGGGCAAAGCCAATTAACCTCACTGCATGTTTTTGGAATGTGGGAAGAAACCCATGCCGACATGGGGAGAACCTGAAAACTCCATGCAGATAGTTTCCTGGTTGAGATTTGAACCTGGGACCTAGCGCTGCAAAGGCCAGAGTGCTAACCACTGAGCCACTGTGCTGCCCTTCACAAATGCCCTCCTCAACGTACCAGATTCAGGACTCCAAATTTAGTGCAGGACAATGAATACTTTCCATTAATCTCATTCAGCAGAGACACCTCATTCAATAGAGGAGAGCAGGCCACGTCCAATCAAGATATTCTCTTTGCACCAATCAGCAGATAATACTCCATGATGATACACTGGGTGCACACTGTGTGATATGGAATGGGCCATAGTGTGCATACAGTGTGAGCTTTTCAAGGAGAGCAGATAGTGATATCTATTCTACCTTATTAATATGTTTTGGGAATCTCAGGCCATGAGCTTTATTTAGTTTTAGAAGCGAGGGGATATCACTCTACAGGGAGAAAAAACTAGAATTCTAGAATTCCAGGAAACGGCTTTTAAATTACACTTCCTTATCCCTCACAAGAAAGTGCTATGAAATAATGTATTACCAATATCCCTTGGACGAGCCTACTTGTTCCATGTAACCCAAGCAAAGTAACAGCAAGCTTGCCTAAATGGATGCCGAGGATGTATTTTTCATATTACAGTCAATCATTGAGGGGAGATTTGTATTACTACCTCATCATTCATCAGAGGACACAGAAGACATGATTAGTGGCCCCAGACAATTCAGATCGAAGGAGAAAGTGTTGTCACCATATCACACCATTGTCTTAAGCAAAAAATGTATAATAAAAGAAAACTTGTGTGTTAAATAACTTGCATTTCTCCATAATACACTCATGGGAAAAATAAACTACACTCTCTTTCAATTCCAAGGTTTTACATATCAGGGCATAATAAAAAAACAGTTGGTCCTTAGCAGGTCCTAAAATTAGATAAAAATAACTACAAATGAACAACATTATTAAATTAAGAAAGAATGCAAACACTTGTCAAATTATTGTCACCGGACACAAATGGTTGCACTCATCTCGGATTAAAATGTGGAGCATGTAAAGGAGTTCCTTGGAGTTGTTCAACAATCCATCCTGGCAGATTAATGAACAGCCATTTGGGAATGAGCACTATTTAAGGGAGGAGAGTGCAGCAGGGTGCAGCTTGCTTGTCTTACCTCCTTCCCTTAAAACAGAACAGTGCTCTGTGTACAACGTTCATTCATTCATCTTTCACTGGAAATGTGTGTACATGGACTAAGTGTCACACCTACCTCTTCTTCACTAAACTGCAGGCGCCTCTCTCTTGCACATGCCTGCAGTTCTAAGCCTAGGCGCGCCTGCTCTTACAGATTTATTCAGTTTCGCCCCTCCCGCCAGCCAATCAGGAAATAGCCTATTAGCCATCCCTGGCTATTTAGCTAGCTCAGGCACAGCACTCAGCATTTGTGCAAAGTTTATCCACTACTTCTGAGCCCCCTGGCTCTGCTGAGCTAGTTCTTGTACACCTGTTGCTTAATTCAGTGCTTCCCCTGTCCAGCTCCTGTGTTAACCTCTTGTTGCCCAGTGTGTTGTTTCCGAGCCTATTCCCTTGTGCTGTTCCAGTGTTTCTGTCTGTGGATATTCCTGTGTTACCTGTGCCTCCTGTTGCTTCCTGTGTTCCCTGTGCTTGCAGTGGCCCCTGTGTCACTGGTGTCTGTCTCCTGGATCCCTGGTATTTGACCCCTGGCTTGTGACCTGACCTCTCTTGCTTGCTGCCTGCCTTGACCCTGGCCTTTCTTGACAATTCTTCTGCTTGGTGATTTGGTACCGTGTATCATCCTGCCCACCCTGGTGTGCCCAAGGACATTACCCTGGCAGTAAATAGCAGTGCAACATCCTCACCACTAGAGGCTCTGGAGAAAACCTGGTCACTGCTTAGACTCTGCACCTTGGCCCTTCTCAGGGCTCACACCACTCCCGTGCAAGCCATAGCGCCCCCTAGTGGCCCTGTCCCCCCAAGCGTGACACTAAGTCAAGTTGCAGAAGAAGTGTGTGAAAAAACAAAGTGACGGGAAAAAATCAAGCTGAAAGTTTAGACCCCAACACCGATAGAAATGCTGTGGCGAAAACTTAGGAGAGCGAAAAACAGGTCTTGTTATTTATAGAATAAAGATCAAAGATTTGGTATATTTTCATAGAAAAGGTGACCAAGCATTGGTCAAGAGGTTTCTGTCATAGGATCTCAGAGGACTGACATCAGAGGAATCACCCATTTAAAACCTTTAAGCAGTTTCCTGATACCACATTCCCTGAATTCTTGCATTTGCAGAGACTTAACACTTGACCAATGGTGGCACTAGGCTGACTTAAGATTAATCCTATTATACGAAAAGATACATTTTGGGTTGTTTCATTTACTTTAAACATGTAGCTATCCAGGTTGTAAAATATGTGTCAGCAATATGTAATAAACGTCTTGAAAAAGAAAATTGTGGAGGAGATTTATCAAGAAATGTACGGGTACAACGAGACATATTTTTGGTGCTTCTTATTTTGTGCATTTGACTGCAATTCAGAAAAATACACCAACTATGCAAAGTTTTGAGACAGATTTTCATTTACAATACATGTACAATTATTCAGTGATCAGACTATGTAGAATATTTGTGCTATTCCTGAATATCCTACTAGATTGTAAGCTCTTCTTGCAGGGTCCTCTCCTCCTCCTGTGTCTGTATCTGTCTGTCATTTGTAACCCCTATTTAATGTACAGCACTGCATAATATGTTGGTGCTATATAAATCCTGTTTAACAATACTAATAATAATAATATATGGGAAGAATTATTAACTCAAGCTTATAGTAAAGTTTTATTGCTCCTATTTTGCATTGTCTTGCCTATGGCTAAAGAATCATACACCTTCCCCTGTGGATTCAGGGGCACAAAACAAACTGGTAATTTATGACACAATAACTAGATTTCTAATATTATATATAGGGCCCTAGTGTAATATGCAAGGTATTGTACTTCACTGCAGCACACTGCAATGTGATGCTTTGTTCAATGCCATTTATTCTGAATGGCTCCCCATTACCTACACACAATGCAGATATACCTAATGCGCCACAATACAAACATTTTGTCTTTAAACAATTTCCTATGTATTTTTCAAAATCTGAAATACTTAAGGTGATTGGCAAATAACAAGAGCAAAGAAGCTGGTAATACACGGTGTCCTAAAAGTCACTACACACTTCCTTTTTTCTATTTCGTTCCAGATATCATTTGGAGAGACTTGAGGCCATCAGCATATGATAACTTAGGCCTTGCAGTTTTGGTAAGCGTATCATTCCCTTAACCATGGCTCGCCAACTGACTTCGGATCAGCGTTGTAAAATTGCCGCTTGGCAAGTTTTTCAGTCCCTGACTGCAGTTCAGCTTTATGGCCGTCACACTGTTCCAATGCGTAATACAATTTATACATGGCAAGTTTCTGGAAACAGGATCTGTTCCTGACAAACCACGCAGCCGAAGGCCAGCTACTACCAATACCGGTGAATACATTGAACTCCTGGAGCAGGCGCTCACCCAAAACCAGGGAAAGTCCATCCGGAGGGCTGCACTGGAATCTTCCGCGATGCATGCGCTAACACGACCACACAGAGGAAAACTACCTGGAGATGCTGCAGGACATAGCTGAACCACAACTTCAGGGAGGAGTGACCTTGCCAATGTCTTTTTCAACAAGACGGAGACTCTCTCTCCCCACTTTGCCGGGTTAGAGATTTCCTGAACATCAAGTTTCCTGGCGATGGATCGGTTGAAGGGGTCCCCTCAAATGGGCTCAGCACCCCCCTGACCTTACACCTTGTGACTTATTTTTGTAGGGCTATATCAAAAACAAGGTGTATGCCACTAAGCCCCGTAACCTGTCACAGCTTGAGGAAAGAATCTGCACGGCCAGCAGCGAGGTCGGAGAAGAGATGCTGCCAAACATCGGAGAGGCTTGTGTCCAAAGGTGGCTAAAAGTTGTCAAAAATGGAGGCGCTCATGTGGAGGTATACAACTAGTCTTCAAGGCATTTGAACGTGATGGCAAGCCTAGCAAATAAAACTGCAATGACTCCTTTGCTGATGCAAAAAATATGAATAAACTCGGTTTCTTGCAGGATTTTTGGAATTCAATAAAAGTGTATAGTGACTTTTGAGACACTCTGTATATAAAAAGCAGGTACTTAGGTGTGATAGCATATTATTGCAGCAGCTTTCAGTTTTACCTTTTCGCCCAAACACTGAGCTACATTGACAGAACAAAGTTTCTGCACTTTCTGATACTGTCATACCCTATCCATCCCTTACTTTCTGCACATTCCTATTGGCCAATAAAATATATAAAAATAAAAAAGCCAAGAGGAACGTATGGGGTGGAAAGGACAGAGACCATCAGGACGTGCTGGAGCCTTGCTTGATCAGAACAGCCTTGGCACCTGGGCAGGTGAGCTGAAAGCTGTTGTAGGTATGTGTAGGCAAATTTTGTCCGAATTAGTAGTGATAAACAAACTTGAGAAAATTCAGTTCGTTGGTTAGCTTGGCAAGTTTGTAAATAACTTTGATAACTTCACATTCCCTTTAAATTGGAGGCAAATTTTACTATTTTCTTACCTATTTTGAATGCTAATTGTCACACTACTGTTAAACTGAAGGCATGGGATATTGGACACCTCCATGCATGACATGTCTTAATACCCCCTACCCCCCTTTTTGAGTGGAGAGGGTCTTTTTATGCATCTTCAAAGTAACATTACAAATACAAAAATCTGTTAAATACCATGTTTGAGAAATGCCTAAAACTGTATACAAAATTAAAGAACAGTACAATTTTTACAGGCAGTCTCAGGGAGAGCATATACTGTCACAATAAAGACCTGCCTGATCGCATGTTTTCAAATTAGAAAAGTTCTACTTTAACCACAACAGACCTTCTGCAAACAAAGAGCAGCAACAAAATTTATTTAAAAAAAAAAAACGAAACAAAAAAAAAATACTAGCAAGAACCAGCAAATGAAAAAAATGAAAAATTAACCTACAGATTGTAACCCCACTGTACTCCACATTTTTTATGAACTGAAAAAATTTAGAATGTAATAAAAACCATATAAAATAAAAAAATAAAATACAAGCAGCTAAAAAGCAAATACAGCTGGTGTACTGCCACTGATATACACACAAAAATAGATCTAAAAAGACTGTTGGGTCTGTAAAATGTAAACATAGAACAGCCAACTATCCCTAATACCCTAATACACCCCAACACAATAACAAATGGCTGGGAAATCAGCTTGTATAGTACGGTGAATGGCACATACCACACCGCTTATTAAGTGACATTGTAGTCCTGCTGACCAGATTTTATGTATAATCTGTCTTTATTAGTTTTCAACAAGAAATGTTACAAACATAACAAATAGGACAGTAAGCAGAAAATTGTGATAGAACAGTCTTTAAAATAATGTGTATAAGCAATAGAAAAGGGAATAGGGGAAAAATCACATATACAAAATAAATAAAACCTTTCAAAAATATAGGGAGGCCCACAGCAGCAGTCATGACAGGAGTGCGAAGGCAGCCCCCAGTAAGTGTGGTAAGGGTTAAGTGTAGGAGAAAAAGGTGGGAGTAGTTAGGGGCTGGATGGAAAGTGAAGAAGGAGGAGAGTGGAGAGTGAAGTATTGGGTCCAACGGAAGTGAGGGACAGTTTTTTGTGAAGAATTTCCCTTCCGCCCTCTTTTTATTTTATGGATACGATGTATGGCAGTTGGGGTTAGGAGGGTAAAAGTCCTATTGGTCATTTTGGAAGGGCAACCCAGTGGTAGGGTGCCCATTACCGGTGTTATGGGGGGGCTTCTGAGGCGGTGCTGGGTGGCTAGGGGCCAGTGTGGTTCAGAAATGGTAAATTACATTCGGTGGAGCAGACTTTACCTTTCCCAGACCTGCAGCCTTGTGGTTAAAACTGGAGTTGACGTTGGAAATAGTGCAATAGGGCACAGTGTTTAAATAAGGGGTTTTTGGCTTACAGTTATTTATAAGTATTAAGAAAAGTTTTTATATGTTAGCAAATCTGAAAATGTTAGTGTTATGTTAATATTGTGATCATTTTTGGTTATTTATATGTTTGATCATGTAATATGTGTTATTTAAAAAAAGTTATATTATTGTTATTTATGGTTATTAAAGATGTTTATCTTTGTTAAATAAATGGCTGCTTGCCTGCCATTTTAATCCCAAGCAGGTGTCCGTGTGTTCGTAAGGGGGAAGGCTGGTAAGCAATGGGGGGGTGGAGGGAGGAGTGAGAAATAGGGGAAGAATTAAGTGCGGGAAAAGATTGAAGTGGGGGAAAATGTTTAAGTGGGGGAGAAAAGTTTAAGTGGGAAGAAAGTTCTAGAGGAGGGGGGCAAAGATCTGAGCTACCCTGGTCATGGCATAGAAATGAAGAGGGAGGAAAGTGGGGAAAGAAAAAAAGAAAGGAAGAAAGAAAGGATAAGAAGAAAAGAAAAGGAAAGAGAAAGAAGACAGATTACCAGGCAGTAGCAAAGTTTTGCATTGTGGTGGGGGGTCCCCAGTTTAATAAATACCAATTAACATGTTATATTAAGTAAGGTAATGCTTCATATCATTCTGACCAGATTTTAAAGGTCAGACAGGACATGACGGGATATAAAAGTTTCCCTGAATATGTTTCCTTTTACAAGAAATGGTGAATTGGCAGAGTTTGCCACAATCTCTGCTCGGTGCCAGACCTCAGTCCATCCTTGACATTGCTAAATTTACTTTCTGTTTCTTGCTCTGTAATACTGATCCAGAGGCTTCAACCTTTCAAGTTACTAACCCAGAACAAGCATGCACATTAGGAATTTAGCAGTTAATGTCACTGGCTGCTGTGTGCTGAACAGTTTGATAGCCAGACAGCTAACAGAAGCCATTGCAGCTTATGCTTTTATCTCATAATTCTTCAATAAGTGTGCTTTTTAAGAAACTCTCAGTGTTTTCTTTACGAAACTCTTGTAAAACAAGCTGCTTGCGTTACTTAATATAACCAATTAACACATTCACTTTGTTTTCTTACAGTGGCAGGACAGCTAACGCACAGATAAGAAACCAACTTCCTGAAAAGAAAAATGTCTGCGTACATCAGCCCTGCTATGCAATGCTGACTTACAGCACACTTTACATAGATCAAAGGAGGAAATTATTGCTTAAAAAAAGTTTACTTATTTTTTCTTTGATAATTTAAACTATAACTAAAGGCAAGTTTCTTTTTTAGATTGAGATCAATTGGTAAGGCGCTATAACATCTGTTGGGCTTTTATGCTGTCTTTTATGCTGTTTTGTGTTGTCTTTTATGCTGTTTTATGCTGTCTTTTATGCTGTTTTATGCTGTCTTTTATGCTGTTCTCACTCTAATTGCTGTCACCAGGAATGGAAGTAAAGGCAAACCTAAATTAGGAAAGGAGGGTAGATCAGTAGGAGGGGATTTCCCCTACATTGGGAAGGTATTCCCTTACTTCCTGCTGAGGACAGTAAGGTAACATGCTCCTAATCTATCAAATAATAATATTATTGATAAAGTTTTGTTTTAAGATCTGTTTGCTAAAAAAACTTACAAGGCTATGTACACATGTCAGCTGGTTCTAGTCCGATATTTGAACCTGGTGTATGAACAGTGCTCATCATTCATGGATCTGTCCTGGCGGATCCACGAAGGCAAATGATTGTAATGAAAGTGAAGTGGAGAGAGCACAGCGGGGTGCTGCTCTGTCATTCTCCCATCTCCATAGAGAAGAACGACTCTGTATATACAGCACTCGTTCATGCATCATGCAGTCTTTTGTCACTGGAAACGATCGTGAAAGATCATTTCCAACGACACTTATTGAATGCAGCCTAACAGTGCTCATAAGAAACACTGACCACAAAATTCACTGCTACTGAAAACATGCATTTTTATTTTCATTAAATTGGAATTTTCAGAAGTATTTAACTACTAGAATCTACACCATTTTAAAGAATGATTAGAAAACTCGCACATTAGTTCAAGAAAAATTTAAAACGACTTTTATTTATCCTGTTTTATTATTATATTATTATTATTGTTGAACAGGATTTATATAGCAGCAACATATTCTGCAGTGCTGTACATTAAATAGGGGTTGCAAATGGCATACAGATAGAGACAGTGACACGGGAGCAAAAGAGGACCCTGCCCCGAAGAGCTTACAATCTAGGAATTGTTTGTTGGTTTATGCCTATAAATAAGTGAATATAAAGAAGATCCCAGGTGTTCTTTAGGAAGATATTTAGGTATAAGTTTTTGCTAACAGAGTTGCATGATACAAGGTGTGGAGCTTGTACAAAGGGACAATATTGTTCAGGTGTGAGTGATGTCTAGATATAGTCCTGTGTATATAATCCAATAGCTGCATGGGCTAGTTCAGTTATGTATTACATGGAGGACACATACTAATAAAAAGTTAGTAAAAAATAAAGTTTCTCCCTGGCATAGGTAATTTCAGTTATGCCATAAAATATGGTTCTTATTGGTTTTTATCTCCAGCTGCTTTAAAAATGCAAATCCCAGTAGGCCAGCAGGCAATACACACAGATCTGTATTTCCTAAGCTGTACAGCCCCTAAATCTTTTTAAATCTCTATCTTTAAAATGTTACTCTTTTGGGTGTAATGTATAAGGCAAAACAGGAAGAAAGAGTTTTTTGCAGCAAAAAAGAATTATATTGTGAGTAAAATTTAAAAGTAATTTACAAACTTGTGATACATACACTGTGTAATCGTATTTGGTCTTTACCCATTCAATTTCATGGGATAATGGACCAAAGTTTCTTAAATACTTTTAAAATTTATTCACAACTGCAAAATAAAAAAAAAATAAAAACAGTCTTTTTTTCTGTTTTTCCTTATGTTATAAGTTATACGTTATGTATACAGGGGGTGGCATCACAGAACAATTAGATTAGAATTAATTATAATATATTAAAAGACTATTTTTACCAATAATGAACAAAGAAAAAATAGCTCTTTGCGTCCGAGATTTAGGCATGTGACCACTGTGCTTAATTGTAAAAATTGCCCTGGTTGTGGCCATGTGCTGTAGGATGGTTAGCACTCTGGCCTTTGCAGCACTGGGTCCCAGGTTTGAATCTCACCCAGGACACTATCTGCATGGAGTTTGCAGGTTCTCCCCGTGTTTGCGTGGGTTTCCTTCCACATTCCAAAAATATGCAGTTAGGTTAATTGGCTTCCCCCTAAAAATTGTCCTTAGACTACATTAAAGGCATATGACTATAGTAGGGACATTAGATTGTGAGCTCCTTTGAGGGACAGCCAGTGACATGACTATGGGCTTTGTACTGCGCTGCATAATATGATGGCGCTACATAAATACTGCGTAATAATAAAAAAATAATGCAAAGAAACACATTTATTTTTCAATAGCACGGGGAGCTTTGCATCCTCTCTAGCAAGAGTCACACTTTATTTGTTCTGGTGACTTCAGAAAAGCAATGAAGGTAATACCTAATTTTAGAGTGATTGGGAGGGTAAGGGTAAGTGAAAATTCTGGAACACATTTAAAGAGAAGATTTCTTCTTACTTCCTGATGGATCCCAAAATTAGGAAATGAAATCTCCCTAGCAGATCATACACAGCAAATAAAACCTTATAGGGGTATTACCCTTCCCTATTCCAACCAAATCATATACTTCATATGTGTATACTAATTATCTAATTCATTTCAATATGGTGGCCAATAATCCAGGTGGTGACCACCAAGTCATGCATAAGATTTGCTATAAAATTCGTGCCACAGTTTGTTTACAAAGTCTTATTTGGAATGGGCAGTCATAAAAGATCCCGGAAGCCCTCTTTGGAAAATGTCAGACCTCAGAAGTCACTAAATCTAAAGCTAGGTACACAGCGGCAATAAATCGTTAGAAAACGAACAGCTAATGATTATGCACGAATATTTTGAACGATCGTATTGTGCACAATCACTGATCGACCGTACACACAATAGATAGCGAATGATCGTCTGCCAATCAGATCCGCCGGGACACTTGATCGTTTCCAGCGACAATCCTTCTTCGTTGGCGTCGTTGTGCACTTTTTTTGTTAACGATTATTGGACGATCAGTCAATAGTTGTTCATTTCCAACGATAATTATTGCAAGTGTGTACGCAGCTTTAGCTGTCTTTTTTTGTATTTCACACATTTTTTATAGATTTCAGAACCATAAACTTGCGCAAAAGTTTTGTTTCATAAGAATGCAAACTTTTCTTTATTAGGTTTGTAAGAGGTTGCAGTGTTTTTAATGGGAAGAGTCATATATATATATATATATATATATATATATAAAAAGTAAACTTTATCTTAGACTCGGATATGCTCATTTATATCAGCATATTAATATCAGCATATTATATATAAAACTGTATTTTAGGTTTAGAATGTTTCTTATAGTCAGGGCATAGTCCATAGGTTCTTAAATTTTATTTATCAAAATGTGCTATGGAAAGGTCCAATATTTAGGATATTTCCTGGCTGCCTGTCACACAGAGGGGCTGGCATAGAGGACATCAGTACAGAATGGAGGAGCTATCCCTAGCAAACAGATATTTACTGTGATTTCCTCACCAGACCTGAGAAAATCCACAACCAGAACCTGATTTCAATGCAAAACCTGGGATTGTAAAAAGAAATTACAGAATTATAACTAGCATAATTTTTTACAACATTTTAAAAACAAACTTGATGTAACTTCTGAATATTTTGTTGTAGACAAGTTGTATTCATACTGCGCCCATCCTGCCACAAATGCAGTTATTGGAAATTGCCTTAACTCAAAGCTGACCTTCTGAAAATTCTAGTTGCCTGGCTGTTTAACATGGAACAGTATGTACAATAAGGGGTCTATTTATAAAGCAGTGAATCTGACATACACTGAAACATTCCCTGGTGGAGGATCAGTTACTGCCATGTAAACCCATGGACCTGAAAGAGTGTCCTCAAAAGCAGCGGTCACCAAACTTTCGGACCTCACGGACCTCTAAATTTATCAATTTAAATCCTGCGGACCACTAATATGAATTCATATAGAAAGATAAATACATTTGTAAAATAATGGTGCTGACAAGGACTGTGGCGGCTATGATTCATTGATCAGCTCATGGTTAAGTGAAGTATTACTATTGTTACTATTATCATTAGTTGTATTATCTTTGGTATTACTAAAGAAATACAAAATATTAGTTTGCTTTTTCTCACTCATTATGGGTTTATTTCATTCTAAGACCAAACAAGAAATGATAGTTATCAAAGTCAAACTAATTGATACCAATAAATATAACAGGTAAAGAAAATACACAGGTAAGGTCATACTTACCTAAAAGAACATCTGAGAAATAAACAAATAAAATAAAACAATGGGATGAGAATCAGTATTGGTGGAGCGGGGTGACTGTTGTAATGGTGGAAACAATACTGAAGCGTACGGCTCGGTAACGGTTCCCTCATACAACTTAATACTACTCTGACGTCACGCTGCGCCGCCATTGTATTTCCGTCTCTAGTACAGTGCGTGAATTTAGTGCAATATAATGGTGAAATATGTGATTCAGAATATAAGAATTTATTACAATAATATTTTTGCTTTGTTATTATTAAAACATAAAAATTGCAAATAATGTCCAAATTTTTCTGTGGACCACTAAAATTGTTTCAGGGACGACCACTGCTCAAGAGAATGTTTCTGTGAATGTCAGATTCACTGCTTTATAAAAAGACCCCTAGGAGATCAGACATTAATTGCTGGTGATTGTTTTATATCTGCAACTTGAAGCAATGAAGCCAGAGACAGCGCTGCATTTAATATTTCCAATAAGATGATATTTAGGTATGAGTCAGAAGCCATATTTCTTCCTCTGGATCTGAACATTATAACAGACAGCAGAGTTGATATTTTTACACTTTTTGAACTTTTTTACATTCACACTACATAAAATGCCCACCATTAATGGTGTTTCAGTCGTCTGTTATGAAATCCTTGCACCTTCTCAGCGGGAAGCGCAAATCTGTGTCAGTTTATTAAAGCGGCTAATAAAACACAAAATTAAAATTTTTAATCCGTTACCTCCCAGTTAATAATTCTACCGACATAACACGCAGCCCTCTTTCCATATGGAAGCTTATTTTACGCTTTTTTCAGATGCAGATGCTTCCCACAGTACCCCTATAGGAGGATTAACCCCTTCCTGACTTTGCAGACTATTGCAACCCAAGGTAAAATTACATTATAAAAGTAAGAATAACCTGTGTGTCCCACTTACCTTTCTGACCTGGTAAAAAAATACTCCCCTAGCTGCTCTCTTCTCTCCATGACCAATGACTTCCTCACTCATAACCTCATCACATGCACGGCTCCAAGACTTCTCTAGAGCTGCCCCGACTCCCTGGAATGGTCTTCCTCATCCTATTCGGCTTGCTCCTACTTTCTGCTCATTTAAAAGAGCTCTCAAAACCCATTTTTTCAAACTTGCCTACCCATCTTCTGTCTTTTGAAACCACCACTACTTCCCAATACTACATATCCCCCATCCTATTGTGTGATAATTTCCCCACCTCTTAGATTGTAAGCTCTTCGGGGGAGGTCCTCCCCTCCTTCTATGTCACTGTTTGTCATTTGCAACCCCTATCTAATGTACAGCGCTATGTAATATGTTGGCGCTATATAAATGGAGATATACGTAACTTCTGTTGTCTGCTTTAGGCTTTCAATACACATTCACATTGATTAAATCATTTATTAAAACAATGGATTGGAGAATCTGATCGGATCTAAACGTTATCGTTACTTTTTGCTACCTAAACAATCGTTTTGACAACCTGATCAGATCTTGCAGTTCTTTTTTCAGTTATTGGTATTTTTCACTACCCATTGAAGTTTTTTGTGGAGGTTGAGGGATAGCAGCAATATATTCAGAAAACTTAATTCAGGTTCATGTTTAATATGTGACAACTGAACAATGGAACATAAACTTTTGGAACAACTGATACTTTCTGCTCATTTAAAAGAGCACTCAAAGCCCATTTTTTCAAACTTGCCTACCCGTCTTTATTTTTTGTCTTTTGAAACCATCACTACTTCCCAGCACTACATATCCTTCCTCCTATTGTATACTTCCTCCTAGATTGTAAGCTCTTCGGGGCAGGGTCCTCTCCTCCTCCTGTGTCACTGTCTGTATTCGTCTGTCATTTGTAACTCCTATTTAATGTACAGCGCTACATAATATGTTGGCGATATATAGATGGAGATATATGTAACTTCTGTTGTCTACTTTAGGCTTTAAATACACATTTACATTGATTAAATCATTTAATAAAACAATGGATTGGGGAACCTGATCGCATCTAGAAGGTATCGTTAACTTTTGTTACCTAAACAATCCATTGGAGAACCAGATCAGATCTTGCAGTTTTATCAGAACCTTTTTTCAGGTATTGGTATATAATTTGGTATTTTTCACTACCCATTGAAGATTTTTTGTGGAGGTTGAGGGATAGCAGCAATTTAATCAGAAAACTTAGTACAGGTTCAGGTCTATAATGTGACAACTGAACAATGGAACATATTGAACAACTGGTACTTTCTGCTCATTTAAAAGAGCACTCAAAACCCATTTTTTCAAACTTGCCTACCCGTCTTTATTTTTTGTCTTTTGAAACCATCACTACTTCCCACCACTACATATCCCCCATCCTATTGTGTGATAATTTCCCCACCTCTTAGATTGTAAGCTCTTCTGGCTAGGGTCCTCTCCTCCTCCTTTGTCACTGACTGTATTCGTCTGTCTTTTGCAACCCCTAAATAATGTACAGCGCTGCGTTATATGTTGGTGCTATATAAATCCTGTTTATTATCAATAATAACTGATCAATACTAAAACTTTCACTTTTTTATTATTCCTTTTTTCAATAACTGAAGTGTTCACATCGACAAGGACAGACATTTAGCTGGGAGAGGAGGGTGTAATTGTTCCCTGCGGTCTCTAAAATAATAATAGCAATGTTTTGGTTTTGATTACACTTCAATGTTACAATAGTTTCATCCAATATTCAATCTGTCCGTAGATCATATACAGAGACCAGGGAACATCCGATTGTCTCATGGAATCAGGAAGGATTTTTTCCCCTGTTGAAGCAAATTGTACCCGGGGTTTTTTATTGCCTTCCTCTGGACCAACTATGTCTTATAAGGTTTTATATCTGGGATATGTTTCTAGTAGTTGTACTTGATGGACTTATATCTTTTTTTTTTGAAACCGTCACTACATATCTCCCTCCTGTGTGACACTTCCTCCACCTCCTAGATTGTAAGCTCTTCGGGACAGGGTCCTCTCCTGTCATTTGCAACCCCTATGTACAGCGCTGCGTAATATGTTGGTGCTATATAAATCCTATTTATTGCTAATAATAACTGATCAATACTAAAACTTTCACTTTTTATTATTCCTTTTTTCAATAACCGAAGTGCTCAGATTGACAAGGACAGAAAGTTAGCTGGGACAGGAGGGTGTAATTGTTCCCTGCGGTCTCTAAAATAATATTAGTAACATTTTAGCTTTGATTACACTTCAATATTACAATTGTTTCATCCAATATTCAATCTATCATATGGAATCAGGAAGGATTTTTTTCCCCTGTTGAAGCAATTTGTACTATTTTTTTGCCTTCCTCTGGACCAACTATGTCTTATAGGGTTTTATATTTGCGATATGTTTCTAGTAGTTGTACTTGATAGACTTATATCTTTTTTTTTTTGAAACCGTCACTACATATTATCCCCCACCTCCTAGATTGTAAGCTCTTTAGGGCAGGGTCCTCTCCTTCTGTCATTAGCAGCCCCTATGTACAGCGCTGCGTAATATGTTGGCACTATATAAATCCTGTTTATTAATAATATTAACTGATCAATACTAAAACTTTCACTTTTTATTATTCCTTTTTTTCAATAGGCGAAGTGTTCACATCGACAAGGACAGAAAGTTAGCCGGGACAGGAGGGTGTAATTGTTCCCTGCGGTCTCTAAAATAATATTAGTAATATTTTAGCTTTGATTACACTTCAATGTTACAATAGTTTCATCCAATATTCAATCTGTCGGTAGATCATATACAGAGACCAGGGAACATCCGATTGTCTCATGGAATCAGGAAGGATTTTTTTCCCCTGTTGAAGCAAATTGTAACATTTTTTTTTGTCTTCCTCTGGACCAACTATGTCTTATAGGGTTTTATATCTGTGATATGTTTCTAGTAGTTGTACTTGATAGACTTATATCTTTTTTTTTTTTTAAACCGTCCCTACATATTATCCCCCACCTCCTAGATTGTAAGCTCTTCCGGGCAGGGTCCTCTCCTGTCATTAGCAGCCCCTATGTACAGCGCTGCGTAATATGTTGGCGCTATATAAATCCCCTTTTATAATAACAATAACCAAATATTGTGTCAGTGTGATGAATGTGAATTGTTTGGACAACATTCGTCTTGGGGAAGAGACATGGGCCGGGTGGTGTACGTGTTTGGGATTTTTTTGGCTAAATATTAGAAATTCTGTGCACTTCCTGTGATTGAGTCTTCCAAGCACCTTACTAGTACATGACAGGCAAGAGAAAACACCACTTAAAAGTGCCTCTGGCAACCTGCTGCCGGGGGAAGGTGTAAGAGTTGAAGGAGACGAGTGTCATAATAAAGCTTTAAAATAAAGTGGGTGGAGGAAGGAAGAAAAATGCCCTAAAAAAATTAAAGAGAAGGCTGTGAGGAGAGAGCGTGGCGCATGCGCAGTGCCGGGCTCTGGGCCATATTGGAATGAGGCAGTGAGCAGCGGTGGGGGGTGAATAGCTGAGAAGCAAAGGAGAGAGAGAGAGAGCGGTGTACCGGGCCACACAAATCAGCCTGGAAAAAGTCCGGACGGGTAAGAAAAAGCTCTGCAACGGGCGTCCTTAGACAGGGGAAAGTCTGAACTACCTGCTGAATGGGTTTTCTTCCCTTTGCAAGGCTTTCAATGTTTTTTAAGAGCTTCCCAAGTTTGCAACAATGTATTCCTGTAGGAGGATGTTGTGTATGTGCATGGGAGGGGGCAGCTGGCTGCACTTTAGTATTGCATGGATATCTCACACATTGCTAATGTCTGCCTTGGCATTGCCCTCATTCACTCCTCTGCACTTTATTCACAGCTACAAATCAAAAACACAGCATAATACTAAAACACACCAACTTCATGCAAAGTCAGCAGCTCCATGTCACATACAGGACAATGCTGATGGCAATACTCACATGTTATCAGGCTTAGCATTTGCTGCTGTCTAATAAATACACTGCTTTAGAATCTCCCCCCTTACATCTATACACAAGGCTTGCCGCTTTCATCTCTCACCCCTCACAACACTTCTTACCAATTCCTTACAAGTCTGAGAATCTGCTGTTTGTGATGGCCATGGTACGTGCAAATGTTTAGGGAATAATGGAAATTAAGGAAGAACTCCAGGCAAGTTTAGATGCAACACTAGTTTGGAACACCTACAACGTGCCCATTTGTTGCATCTCGTGGGTCAGTGCCTAATGTAGGACGAGGCGTGATATGATCAGGTCAGGAAAAAAGACATAAGTCCATCAAGTGCAACCACTAGAAACATCCCTATTTAATGTACAGCGCTGCGTGATATGTTGGCGCTATATAAATCCTGTTTAATTATAATAACATATCCCAGATATAATATACCTACTAGATTGTAAGCACTTCGGGGCAGGGTCCTCTCCTCCTGTGTCACTGTCTGTATCTGTCTGTCATTTGTAACCCCTATTTAATGTACAGCGCTACGTAATTTGTTGGCGCTATATAAATCCTGTTTATTAATAATAATATAAAACCCTATAAGACCCTTACAGGGTCTATGTTCAGTAGTTACATTTGTCAATAGTCTTAGTTACATAGTAAGTCAGGTTGAATAAAGACATAAGTCCATCAAGTACAACCACTAGAGAAATAAACATATCCCAGATATAAAACCCTATAAGACATAGTTGGTGCAGAGGAAGGAAAAAACCCCGGGTACAACTTGCTTCAACAGGGGAAAAAATCCTTCCTGATACCATGAGACAATCGGATGTTCCCTGGTCTCTGTATATGATCTACGGACAGATTGAATATTGGATGAAACAATTGTAATATTGAAGTGTAATCAAAACCAAAATGTTACTAATATTATTTTGGAGACCACAGGGAACAATTACACCCTCCTGTCCCAGCTAACTTTCTGTCCTTGACGATCTGAGCACTTCGGTTATAGAAAAAAGGAATAATAAAAAGTGAAAGTTTTAGTATTGATCAGTTATTATTGATAATAAACAGGATTTATATAGCGCCAACATATTATGCAGCTCTGTACATTAAGTAGGGTTTGCAAATGACAGACAGATACAGACAGTGACACAGGAGAGGACCCTAGCCAGAAGAGCTTACAATCTAGGAGGTGGGGGAAGTATCACACAATAGGAGGGGGATATGTAGTTATGGGAAGTAGTGAGGGTTTCAAAAGACGGGTAGGCAAGTTTGAAAAAATGGGTGTTGAGTGCTCTTTTAAATGAGCAGAAAGTATCAGTTGTTCCATATGTTTATGTTCCATTGTTCAGTTGTCACATATTAGACCTGAACTACATTTTCTGAACATTACATTTGCTCAGGTAGCAAAAAAAATGCTAATTTCTAGATGCGATCAGGTTCTCCAATCTATTGTTTTATTAAATGATTTCATCAATGTGAATGTGTATTGAAAGCCTAAAGTAGACACAGAAGTTACGTATATCTCCATAGGTGTCCAGTCTCTTACTAATATACTTCACAGTGCACTATAAACCTATTTTGTTAGACTTTTACAACCTAAACTGAACTCTCAATTATAATAATATCATTAGAGCCAATGAAATCCTAATTTTGGTGCTTTTATACTGGTGTGTGTGAAATTGGTATTTACTAAAGGAGTAGTACAGCATGCTTCCAGTTCTGGCCATATTTGAAGTTATTATTGCAGTGTTTATCTAAAAGTAATATTTCATCTGTTTGCACTTCCTTATTACATTAAATAACAACAATAATATAGTGATCTGTAGATTAGCAACCTCAGAGAGCGTTTCATTAACCACCCAACCATTGCTATATAAGTTACACACAGAATGTATTGTTGGTAATGTGTTGGCAGACCCGGCTTGTGAGAAGGAGCACAACCATGGTACAACACATGGCGCCTATATGCCAACCAGACCTTCATACTAAAATATATTTACATTTTCTGAAGGTTAACAGGTAAACATATAGAAGAATAGCTTATGTGTGTAATATATTAAGATCATCTCTCATGTTAACCTACAAAAAACAAAAAAATAATATATATATGTGTTTTCTATATTGTATTGGGCCTAGTTTGTATGAACTGGGCACCTCTTCCTACTTCATATTTCTTTCTGTAGCCCATTGCTATCACTCAACATTACTAATGGTGGCCTCCAGTTGTCCTGTGGAGTACAGCTCACTTATAGGAAAGAATGTGGCCGCAGACCCCTGTACTTGCAGCAATAAAAACTTTGTGATATCAAACAGTGAGGATCACTGAAATGGGGAGGAAAGTAAGAAAGTATTTTATTATAAGCTGTACTTGGGCAGCAGGGCGGTTCAGTGGTTAGCACGCTGGCCTTTGCAGTGCTGACTCCCTGGTTCAGATCTCAGCCAGGACACTATCTGCATGGAGTTTGCAGGTTCTCCTTGTGTCTGCGTGGGTTTCCTCCAGGTACTCCGGTTTCTTCCTACATTCTAAAAACCTGCAGTTAGGTAAATTGGATTCCCCCTAAAATTGCCCTTAGCCTGTAATAATGACATATAACTATGGTAGGGACATTAAATTGTGAGCTCCTTTGAGGGACAGCTAGTGACATGACTATGGACTTTGTACAGCGCTGTGTAATATGTTGGTGCTATATAAATACTGTGTAATAGTAACAAATATTACACAGTTGTCATTTAAGGACATAGTTTACTTTTAAGCTTTAAATATGTTGGTATGGCTACGTTACATTGACTACGAAATCAGCTATCCAAATCAAAATGTGTATTTGTAGGTTATTACTTGCGGGGTTTTTTTTTTTTACCATGGAGACAGAGTGAGCTACAGTTTCACAAGCAAGGTCTGTGATATTAAATTAGACAACAGAAAATGGAAATGCAGGTGATACTGTCAATATGTTTGGACCATATTATTATTAATATAGTATTTATATAGCACCAACATATTACGCAGCGCTGTACATAAATAGGGGTTACAAATGACAGACAGTGACACAGGAGGAGGAGAGGACCCTGCCCCGCAGAGCTTACAATCTAGGAAGTGGGGGAAGTAACACACATCATAATTCCAAGTATATTTTCAAGTAAGCTAATTAGTGTTTAAAGGGTCACTCCACCAGTAATGATGTAGGTGTAGTCTGCTCGATGGACTCGCCTGCTTTTTAGGGCATTTAGAGGCTTTAATTTTAAACTCTCCAAATGACTAAAGCTAAATAAAAATAAAAATCTTTGGAGGAAATGTGAAAAGAAACAACAGCTGGCCAATAATAGTTTATTAGTGACATTTTAATAATAATAATTCCATATTATTGTCATGTTGTGTGGGACTTAACATAGACAAGGCTGCCATATAATACTGTATAATCACATATAATATATATAATCAGTGCAATATGAATAACGTACAAGGAGCAAAGTGCAGTGTGAAAAGTATCCAATCAGAATTCATTCTTTGATGTTGTGACTTTATAGGGAGTTTTTTTTTTATTTTTTTTATTTAAAACTAGGTTTGAAAAAGGTAATAGCCAATAATAAAATAATAACAGGTAAAATAATAAAAGGTAAAATAAGAAAACAAATGTTTGCTGCATTATACATACCTTCTAGTTTGAGATTCTCCCCACAGTTTTTATTTTTTTGTTACTAAAAGTCTGCAATGATTACCGGCATTATTTAACACACTGAGCGCGGGTCACCTAAGACCTGTCCCAGGCTGTGACAGTAAAAAGAGAAGCAGCTCATCACTCATGCTGCTTTCCCTTCCTATAAGCATGCTTCTAGCCAGCACATGATTATGAAATATTAAAAGGACCTAATATAGACCAACCAAATACGGCGGGGTGTTACATAAATTAGGGGTGAAAATTGCCGAATACTAAAAGCGACACAGGAGGAGGAGAGGACCCTGCCCCGAATCTAGGAACTGGCAATTCATTCTTTATACCGTTTTACCTCTCATTCTCCGGCTTTGCTGTACAGGGACTGCAATGGACTGATACCATTTAAAAATCACCGATTTACATTATTACAATATTTATTGATAACCACAGACATGTAATATTATCTTATGCCAGCTTTAAGACTTTGTGTGCGATAGCAGTAACGGACCTCTATGGTGTAGAACCAGAATAGAATCAGCAGTGATATGGCAGCCCTGTGCACATAAATATTTCCAATCTATACACAGGAAGTTTATTTTTTAAAACATTGACAAACATGGATTATTTACAGCAAGCTGATTTTTTTTTATACATTTATTTAGAAAATG
>NC_092865.1:70014556-70020573 GCF_032062135.1 Pyxicephalus adspersus | reverse complement strand
GTGTGTACATTATTGGTGGATTATATTTGAACGATCGTATTGTTACAGCTTGTACAGAATTGTGCACAATACAATTATTTAAAATAATTGTGAATATTTATTGATCGGTCGTTATTTGTTTGTTTTCCAATGATAATTATTGCACGTGTGTAGCCTAAGATCATTGGGAGCCAGCCATGTGGTTGTGCCCCTTATTAAAAAAAAAATCTATGCTTCCAATATACGTAGATTGAAGTTGTTAGGGTTAGGGTTGTTAGGGTTGTTAACTTTCCTCTATCCTAAAGGAAAATCTTCATGCATGGGCCAAACAATCACTTCTTCATCAATAGGAGTAACTGTTAACCTCTTTTATTCTCAGCTTTGTCGTGCATTACTATACGTTGTATGTTTGGTAGCAACACAGGTAAAATTGGAATTGACTTTTTGCGTGCAAATTATAGCGTTCTAAAGTGTGATTATGTTTCCCATTACAGTTTTAATTTTTTGTCTTTTGGTGTGTCATTCAGGGTTAAATAATTATTGCAAATAAAAATTTTATGGGCCCCAAAAGTTTCACCTTTTGTAGATAATTGCATAGGATAGAGCAGAAATTTGTTTGTTTGGGATATATGTATATGTTTTAACTTATCAGTCTGAAAATGATCTTGTTTTTGTGGTTCGAATCAGTTTTCTTAATTATTTACGTACAATGTATGCTTTCAGTGAATGAGATGTAGTACAAGGCACAAAATTATTTAGGCTGACATTGCCTGTATTGCAGTAAATATGATGGTTGCTATATAAAGAAATAGCTTTGTGTTTCTTACTGTACATTATATCTTCTTATACATAAACAAGGCCTAATAAAACAGAGCATATGTTATATAGCATATATATAGAAAATTCTCACAGATAATGAGATATAGTTTTCAAAATATCTACACAAAGTTCTAAAAGACATAAGAAGAATAAATTGGTACCTGCTTTAAAATACACTATACCTCTGTTTTCTGTTTCTGTTTCTAAATAATTATAGGTTACTTAAGCTAGGTAAGGTCGTTAGAAAACGAACAACTAACGATTATTCCCGATTATTTTGAACGATCGTATTCTGCACAATTCTGTACATGCTCTAACAATACGATCGTTCAAATATAATCCACCAATAGTGTACACACGCTAGATACGATCGTTTGAACAATGCAGGAAGTGACATGTAAAGGAGAAAGTGTACCGCAGAAACATGCGCGATCACTGAACGACCGTACACACAATAGATAGTGAGTGATCGTCACCCAAACAGATCTGCCGTGGCGGTCATCGTTTCCAGCGACAATCCTCGTTCATCGGCGTGGTTGTGCACTTTTTTTGTTAACGATTAGCGAACAAATGGTCGTTAGTCGTTTGTTTCCATTGATAATTATGGCACGTGTGTATGTAGCTTTGCAGCAAAACCTGCATGTCAGAACACCAAGTTGAGCCAGGGATAGGCAAGCTTGGCCCATTCATTCCACATTCACATTGTTCTTTAGTGTGATGGAAAACCCTCCTGACCAACAGGAAGGCTTGTTGGGTAGGTTTTAGGAATAGTCCTAACTTTCACTATAAAAGTCAATATTTTGCACATAAATTACCTGTTTTTGTTTGTTGCTTTAGCAGTGGTGTTCAGTTTTCATTAAAGGTTTTTAATTTTTCTTCTATTATTATTATCATTAATATTTTAGATAGGACAGGGAACAATTACACCCTCTTCTCCTGGCTGTCCTTGTCAATCTGAACACTTTGGTTACTGAAAAAAGGAATAATAAAAAGTGAAAGTTTTAGTATTGATCAGTTATTATTAATATTATTAAAAAGGATTTATATAGCGCTAATATTCTGCAGCGCTGTACATTAAATAGGGGTTGCAAATGAAATACCGATACAGACAGTGATACAGGAGGAGAGGACCCTGCCCCGAAGAGCTTACAATGTAGTAGGTGGGGGAAGTATCACACACAAGGATGGGCGATATTTAGTGGTGGGAAGTAGTGAGGGTTTTAAAAGACAGAAGAAGACGGGTAGGCAAGTTTGAAAAAAATGTGTTTAAAGGGCTCTTTCAAATGAGCAGAAAGTAGGAGCACCATTTCAGAGAGTTGGGGCAGCTCTAGAAAAGTCTTGTATCCGTGCGTGTGATGAGGTTATGAGTGAGGAAGTCATTAGTAATTCATTGGAGGAGCGAAGAGAACGGCTGGGGGGATATTGGTTACATTACATTGGCTAACCTCAACTCTGTCCATTCCCTCAAAATGTGTGATTTTAGACAATTATGGAGCACAGAGTGCCGTCTGTTTGTGTCCCTGCTACCTGTTCTGGTTTTAAGGCATGTGATTTTATATACTGCTAAGCACATGAAGGACTTGCCGTTTACTGACAGATTTTGATCTCCAGTGATGACATGAGTGCCTAACACAGTAGAGCAATAATAGTTTATAGTTTGTGATTGTAAAGATATTTAAAAATGTCTATATAGATACAGTGCTGGCAATGACAGCTTGCAGGACAATATTCGTAGCTATTGCGATTTATAAATGCAAATGATATTTCCTTAGCCCATTTAAGGGAAAGCTAACTAATTTCCCCCAGCAGCATAAATTCCCTGTCTTTACTATTGTACTTCTTTATTCAACCATTAAAAAAGAAAGGTGACCCTGTGTAAGCTCCAAATCTTACCTATTTAATGTACAGCGCTGAGTAATATGTTGGCGCTATATAAATCCTGTTTTTTAATAATAATAATACAAAGGTCTATGAATTTCTTCCCTTGCTCCCGTGTGACAGTTGTAGAAGAGTTGTGAGTCAGATGCCCAACCCTAGTTAGACAACTTCAGACAGCTGAACAGGCCGTAAAGAATTGGGAGATAGGTAAATATATTCTAGTGTAGTGGGGGAGTTTGTAGACCCCTTTTTCCTAGTAATGACTTATGACAAGGGTACCAACACAGAAAGTTACACATCAGGATGCAGTTTTGTGTGCCACTTACAATTTGTGCTTGGGAAACATCTGTGTGTTTGTCCTTTGCTTAGAAGACTTAATACCACTAATGAAATCATAATCTTTGTGCATAAGTAGGTCCTAAATTGGAGGACAGCTGCCAATGATTCACATTGCTTGAATGGTCTGTCTAGAGCTCACTATAAACTTGTATCATGGGAATTTAGGAGTCTGCAAACTTGGCTAACCAAGGATTTTCAATATAAAAACACAAAATGCTATTCATCTTGAAATTGGCTTTTTTTATTTAGGACCGGGCTGTGTTGATCTTTCCTATATTAGCATTAGATATTGGTCTGTCTTTTTTTTTTACTATGCGTTTATAGGTCTGCAGGATTCCTATAGTATAGAACAGCTGTCCTAATAGAGGCAGCTGCTAGCACGTGCTTCATGACATTTCTATATCACTCAAGTGTGGCGGCTGGAAATTGTTGGCAGCTGCTCTCAAGTGCGGGACAATTTACAATTTTTTGTTCTAATAGTTTTCTGGTGTTTATTTTGGGGGCTTATAACCCGATTAACCGTCATAATCTTATGTGGATCTATTTAGTAATTAAAGCTAACCCGTGCTAGGGCAAAGCAACAGATTCACTTATTCTCCCCACCTCTCAGGTAGCAAATACTTTCCCTTCACTTTGCTCCCCTGCCATTGCATTATTGTGTATGTGAATCCCAGCAATGAACTTATCTGCTTCGTTTTGTCCTTTTAAATATTTCATGAATTGCAATTTGTTTGTATCTGCAAAAAACCTGTTGAATTTGCCGGAAATCTCGCTGGCTGATACCTTCATGTGCTATTTGCCTGTTTAAGTTCTTATCATTTGAATTGTTATTTCTGTGGACCATGAAACCCCAATCTCACTGTGTTATAGAGAAGAGGAAAAGGTTTCTTGTCCTCATACAATGGGGTGAGTTAGTGTTGTCAGCGTAGGCCAGGAAATGTGTTTTACCTGGCACAATCACCAGGTGAAAATGAAAAAGCTTAAAAAACAAAATGATTGTTCTTCAACCTGGGAGAATGATGTATTGTGGCAGGGATGAGATACTGCGGGGAGCAGCTCTACATTAACGTTTTCTTTGAACTTTTTGCAGAAGAGATTTTTTGAAATATTGTATTAACAGATAAAAACCCCGGAGTTGGCCTTTCAGTCTTTCAGGTCCTATAAACCGCTTTATTAAGCTGTGAAAGTAGGAATGGCGACTGCTCCGTAAATAATAACATTTCAGTTACTCTTTGACAGTTTAGTTTTATTTTAATTTTTTTTAACGGGGGGGGGGCTAGATTGTCTATGAGAATATCTAAGTTCACCCTCAGATAAATTAGCCCCACAAGGCTTTTATTAATGTACTTAACTTTATATACACAAACTTGCTTTCTGCTTTGGGAGATATATAATATAAATTTATAGGAGCGATCCTGCAATTGTTTGTGCTTTATTTTTATTTTTTTTTTATAAAAACATTTAAAAGTTGTGACAATTTTATTATATCTAAGGTAATGAAAGGCTGGTAATTTAATGCCTATTGTATAGATCTAAACTAGTGGTGGTCAAAACGCAGCCCTGGGTTGGCAGGAGGCCTTCACAAAAGGTTAACGTTTTAAACTTTGCAAATATTTATCTGGCTAGCATTCGTGATCCTAAAATAAATCTTCTACCTTATTTTGGATCAACCAGTTCTTTTCTAGGATGCTGCTATTTAAAAGAGTGTTCCGCAGCTCCTTTCCTGACTTACTATGTAACCAAGACACAAACTGGATTGAGAAGAACTTTTTTGTTTTCCCTGTAATGTTAAATTGCTACTTAAAAAAACTATTTGTGTGAATTGTTAATAAGATCAGAGCTGCTTAGATTTGGGGTCACTTACGTGAGTAACTGACAATCACAATGTATTGCTAGGTATCATTCAGAGCAGTGGTCTCCAATCTTTCGGACCTCACGGACCACAAATCCAGACCGGCATGCATGCGCGGGGAGACGTGTGTCACTCAAAGGAAAGAGACTTCCCCCAGAGCTTCCCCCAGAGTGACGTCATGATGCCAGAACCGGCCCACTCTCCCATCGCTGGCTCAGACCTGCTTGGTAAATTCCGGGGGATGAAAGTTGTGTTCACAGCCCTGCGCTACTGTTCCCCCAGGATGTTTAGCAATCAGGTCTGAGCCTGCGATGGGAGAGTGGGCTGGTTGTGTTCATAGGGGGGACAGAGCCGCAGACCACCCAAATTTTCTTGTGGACCACCGGTTGGAAACTGCTGATTCAGAGCATTGGACACATTGGTGGGAGTTTGGGAATTGTGGCAAAAATAGATATACTTTTTTTTTTTCTCATTACATAGAGTTTATGACGCAACGGGTGTGGGTGAAACCTGAAATGCACACCTATGTAAGTGATTGACACTCACACAGCAAAGGAAAATGCCATTCAGAGCATTAGACATATTTAATAAAAGTTCAGAATGAATGGGGGACAGAGGTGTGGATTTAATATTTTAGCTCCCTTCATGGAATAAAAAAGACCAGTAAACAAGGGAAAGGTTTAGTTAGGGTGAAAAGGGAATTTTTTTTTTTTTTGGTTTGTCGACAGCAAGAACATAGAAACAAGTGTAGTTGCAAAGGATACATTTAATTAAGAGGTCTTTTTCTAACAGATCCGATACTATGTGTTGTAAAAGCATCAGTAATATTAGTATAAGTTCAAATAAACATAGATGTACTGGATTATTTTTTTCATGGGTAACCTTATTACTCAATGCATTTGCTTCCTCAGGGGATGTAGGAATACATACATGCATACCATTACTCAATAGCCTAGCCCAGGGGTCAGCAACCTTTACTATCAAAAGAGCCATTTTGCCTCCTCTTCCACTAAAGAAATATAGTCTGGAGCCGCAAAACATAACACAGTTTATAAACTTTTAAAAGTTTTAATATTTTTTAATTTTACCTGTTACAACAAGTGTGCATGTGTAGGCCTACTTTGAAATAAATTAAACACTGAACTATGCC
>NC_092865.1:70011323-70013651 GCF_032062135.1 Pyxicephalus adspersus | reverse complement strand
CTCCTCCGCAGTGTCTTGGGAGGAAGGGGATCCCCCATCAGAGATCTCCCCGCGGCAGCCGAAGGGAGCCACAACAAGGAGGCTGAAGAGCCGCATGCGGCTCCGGAGCCGCAGGTTGCAGACCCCTGGCCTAGAAGCATGGAAGCTGAAAATTCTCCTACCAAAGTCTCCTATACACACCAAGGTGTATTTGGGTACAAAACTGAAGTTTACTGGGATTGGTGACAGGTTTTTCAACTTGCTAATGAGCTGAAGTCCCCCTGGCTGAACTCTTCCTGGGTTCCATTGGAACAGCTGGCTCTCGGGAAATGGGCAACTCTCATTATCGGACTAAATCTTTCCCTCCGATATGACCCATCAGCTGTCTGACTTCCAATTATTTTAGAAAGTGTTCTCCCTCGCCCCTTTTAGCCAGGCGCACCACCCAGCATTTTCAGTAACACCCAGCTTTTTATAGGTGTTGGGTCACAATGGGTGCCACCCACCTGGCTCAAAAAATATTTCTGGGTTGAACACTGCCACATCTTAGAAATTTCTGGGGAGAACACTGAACTGCCCACTGGGGTGTTTTCTATTGCTTATCAGCCCAGACTTTCCCGGTGTAGCTGCTATGCTCCTAACCTGAGCCAAGAAATAGAGCACAAAAAGCAAATTATACAATAGAGGTCAAAAAAAGAAAATGTCAGCCATTGACACCTTCAACCGTTCTACCCCTTTAATACCTCGAACTGAAATACATCTTGGTATTGCTTTAAAACAAAAATAATGTAATCATTAAATGCTGAATTTTTATAAATTTCTGAACATTTTCAATATATGAAAAAATGAAAGGTAAAACAAAATTGATATAGCAGTAGGAATAATATTGCCAGTGTTTCAGTGTTGTTTATATTCTTTATTAAGATGGAATTTTTTACTAAAAGAAATGCATAGGCTGCTGCTTCTAAAATGTCCATTGCTTTGCTGTCACGCTGATTCAGTGGCTTTGTGAACCTGTGGCAATGACAAACATTATTAACTAAAATAGACATGACACATCTGACAGCCTAAGCACATACCTTTGCTCGTCTCATCTGTAATGCAGCACTTGCTGGAACCTTTTCTTGGCAAATGATTATATTTGCATATTAAGCTGCACCGGGTTTTCGGGATCCTATTTTGCCACAACAAGGGACATGAAAGGTTTTATGCATGTACTTTATTGAAGCTGCTCGGGGGGTTTCAGTTACTGGTAGGTTCACATTAATACATCAAGTGAATTCTTTTAACTACTGTGCAGATTAGAAGCTCGGATTTTAATTGCTCACTGTTTTTGGGTCAGTGATTCAAGAAGTGCTGAAACCTATGGATGTGTGTAGGAGCCTGATAAAAAGCAATAGGGGTTAGCAATGGAAGCACTGGATCTGGACAGATGTATCCACTAAAAATATGGGACAGATTAATAGTAAATGATCTAGTAAAAGAAAAGGAATTCTCTGCTAATATTTTGCCTAAACACCTGATGGAACCAGAAAATGAAAGCCTGGGGAGGGCAGGATGTGGCCCTGATAAACCTTGATGATGGGCTCCTCTGAGGCTAGAAGAAAATAGTTTCAATAGGTTCAGTCCCAGCAATCAATAGGGTTTTTCTGATTTTATTTGGACATTATGGCCGTGATTTATTAAAGTTCTCCTGTCAGGTTTGTATTACAATGTGTCCTCACTTAGTAGAATTACCCTTTCTTTTTGTTATGGAGATTATTAATACATAACTCAGATAAAGGTAAGTCTTGCAAAGGCGACATGTTTTAATCCCCGGCCTCTTTTAGCTGCCCAACCCTGTTTTTCGGTGGTTCCTGAAGAGTTGGGTCACAATACAAGGGCTGACATCTACCTTCAATTACTTCCCACGCAGCTTATAAAAATACCTGGGTTGAACACTGTACCTAATGCCTAAAGCAGGGGTGCCCAGCAGGTGGATCGCAATCTAACGGATGTGGACCGCAGAGCCCTGCCTTTCAAAATAAACTCTACTGTGCACAGGAGTTATTAAATCCAAGTTTTTATTGTTTTTAGACCATTTTAACTTGGTCATTTTAAAAGTAGTCTACAAGCCAAAAAAGTGTGGGCACTCCTCGTCTAAAAAATAGGAAGAGAAGGAAACTCTCCCTATAGAACAGCGGTCACCAACCTTTTCAGGTCCGCGGACCACTAAAATCACGGCTCCCGACCGCCCCTGCACGGGGAGCAGGGTGTCGCTCAAAGGGGGAGAAAGCTCTCCCAGAGTGCTGTCATTTTGACATAACCCCGCCCACTCTCCCTTTGCAGATCTGAGCCGGCAATGGCAGA
>NC_092865.1:70006912-70008799 GCF_032062135.1 Pyxicephalus adspersus | reverse complement strand
TTGTCACTAAAAATAAAAATCTCCTCCGTGTATCTAATTATTTAACAATGTAAATATCCATAGTTACTTGGAGCTACTTACAACTGCTGCCAATAAGTGTACCAGCTATCACTCTACACACAGTGCCCTGATGGAGGAGTCAGTTTGGATGCCTGAAATGTGTTGGCTACATCTCCATATACCATGTAGAAACTTTTGAAAATTAAAAAGAGAGTCTAATCTCTCAATGTGGCATTTCTGATCTTCAGTCTCTCATTTGAGAAATAAAAACCCATCCCAATTTTTATTTAACTTTTTTCTGCACAAAACCTAAAAATCAAGTTGTTTTTTAGGAGTAGAATTTGTAAATGCTAATATTTCAGCAAATGCTGATTACTTGCCTGCTGACTTTCTTCCAACTGAAAGCTCTTAGCCACTAACCCCTCCCTAGAACAAGTATGTAGATTAGGATTTCGGACTTCACTTTCTGCATATTTGTTCCCAGGTCGATGTTGAAAATGCTTGGACTATAAATTTTTAAGTTGTATTTTTATTCCAATTTCCTCTTTTATTTTACTTTTGTTTCATTTGAAAGCCATTTAGCATCTAGGTAATCTTTGTCTAAATACAGAAAAGTGTTGCTTTCGGTCACATGTATGCATGCATGTTTCGGTTGCGATTCGGTCACATGTATGCAATCAAAATCTCAATGAATTTACTATATGTATATGGTGTATTACTCCTATTTGTTATTGTTCTATTAAATGCTGCAAATTACTGCTGAGTATGCCCTTTCTGTAAAAATAGTAATCTGCTGTGCTGCTTTAGTAGCTTGCTTGTTTTACATGCAGCCCCTCATCGACGGACAACATATTAAGACAAATGTACATGGGCGGTTTCAATCACATGTTGCTGATTAATTTATACTTTTCCTGGCAAAAACCTTATTTGCGTAACTTGAATTTTTTTGGATTTGTATTTTATAACTGTCAACAAGATAGTAAATCAGTAATGTGAGATCACATTTCCCAGTGTGGTTTAGCTCATGTTAAATAGGGGTGTACTGATTTTAGTTGGCTTCAGCATGTACATAAGCTTCTCCTGTAGTTCCAGTTTAACCATATCACTGCCAGCAGTTCAAGCTTTGCAAGTTTCTTACCAGAATGCCTGGGGATAAGTAATTGAGGTTCATATTCATATGCTTTGGTTCATATGCCAAAAACAAGTTAACATAATGTAACAATATCTAGAATTTTTATGTATTTGTATTCTTGCTAAAAAATACCGATTACTGCAAGACACTAGAATATAGCATGTGACATTTTAATCACTTATTTGTTATTCCGTTCTTTAGAGTTGGATGAATGGGAACACTAAGCGTTGGACCGATGTCACAGACACAGCTTGCAAATCCTGTTTCAGCCACTGGATTCCCCTCCGCTAACATGAGCGTCCAAGAACAGAACAACAACGGTATGTAATAGGTCAGGATTATCGCTTACAGGTGACATTGTAAGGAACTGCTCACCCTTTATACAAAACAAAAGCTGACCACATGCATTCAGATGATTTCCTGCAGAGAGATTTTTACTTTTTTTTTTTTTCTTTCTTTTCTTCCAAAATTTGTCATGTGTATTTATTTCCCAACTTTTCCTTATTGTAGGTATTAATGTGGACTTTATTATCTTTGACGGTATCTCTTCAGATAGCCCTTTGTGTAATGGAAGTAGTTACCCTGTTTCCCCCTATGATAAGGCACTGTCTTATATTTTTTGAAATGCCAAAATATTTTTCCATGAAGAAGACTACAGTACACATTTATTGTTGAAAATCACTCATGTGCCATTGATTGTCCCCTTCTGATCACTCATGTGCCATTGATTGTCCCCTTCTGATCACTCATGTGCC
>NC_092865.1:69966624-70006509 GCF_032062135.1 Pyxicephalus adspersus | reverse complement strand
GTCTTTTGAAGTTACTTTCAGTTTCACTCTGCACTGCAGCCAGCATCGAGGAGTCACACAGAGGCACACAGTATCAGGTATCGGAGGATGTCTTATTTGCGGGGGGTGCTTTATTTTAATTGTTTGAGCAAAAATCGGGGGGTGGCTTATTTGATTGGGATGCCTTATCATCGGGGAAACACGGTACAAGCTTTGCCAAGTAGGATCTTGCAGCTCTTTTGAATTTGTTTTCATTGTCTAGCGAATGATATGGGTAGCTGCTGCTTGAGCACACTGTCCATATCCTTTAGATTTGACCATCTACATTGATTGCCACGTTTTTCAATAAAGTTAGGCTACGTACACATGTCGTTGGGAAGGAACGATAAACAACTGATCTTTGGTAATCAATTACAAAAAGAAATGCACAACGACAGGCCAACAACGACGATGAGCATGGAATGTCACCGCCCTGGTGGATCTATTTGGGCGACGATCGTTCGCTATCTAATGTGTGTATGGTCGTTCAGTGATCGTAGATTATTCTCTGGTACACGTCACTTCCTGCATTGTTCAAAGGATCGTATCTAGCGTGTGTACCATTATTGGTGGGTTAACTTTAAACGATCGTATCGCTACAGCATGTACAGAATTGTGCACTATACAAGTGTTCAAAATAATCGTGAATAATCGCTGATCTGTTGTTAGTCGTTCATTTTCTAACGATAATTATTGCACGTGTGTATGTAACCTCACTCACTACCAAGGAAACATCATTGTTATCTTTTATAGTAGCAAATACTGCGTCATAGGGAAGCCATTTGGTAGATTTACCTTTCATTTGTTAGATTCACCTGGGCTAATAGAACAGGTAAGGCCTCGGTGTAGACAGGAATAGAAGCGGGCAGGTGTTTTAACATAAACACATTATATCTAAAATGAAAAAGTGAACCCAAAAAAGCTGCACTGGCAAAATTAGGTTTTAAAATATAAATGTAATATATAATATAAAAACAAAATGTATGAACATATATATCAAAACTCAAATATAAAACAACCACCATAAAGATGTTTATTATGTTAGGGTACAGAACAGTAGATGGGGATTAAAGGTTCAATAAATTAAATAGGTAATTTAGGTTTTTTCCTTATATGCTATTGATTAACATGATGGCACATCCTGATTTAATATAAAACAAGGGTAATATCAATGGAGACTTTTTTGGAACCAAATGATTTAATAGTTTTGATTAAAAAAATAGATATAGGAGAAGAAGAAAGTGGCATTTTATGGCATGATATTACTGTTAAAAACATAAACTACTTTATTTCAAACAATACAGAGGAAAATAGAACATAGAATAGATAGCCAATAAATATCTATTATACAACTGGCTTGACAATTACAAAAGTAACAATTTAAGGATTTTCCTTTAGGACATACTCTTTTACACTAAAAAAAAACTATTTTATTGAAAAAAGAACCACCAAACAACAAAACAACATGTAAAAAAAAACTACTGTACAATAATCAGGTAATCCTCACTATCAGATAATGGTATGGTAGTTCTTTTTTCAAGTATTTTATATGTTTTGTTGTTTGGTGTTTTAGTTTTATATTACCCTTTGCTCTGTGCATTTTTCTGTATGCAATCTTTTTGTTAAAATAATCTGTACTGTTTAGTGTCTTCCTATTACACAGCATTTATATAGCACTGACATATTACACAGCGCTGTACTAAGTCCATAGTCATGTCACTAGCTGTCCCTCAAAAGAACTCACAATCTAAAATCTCTTCTCAGTCATATATCTTTAACATAGTTTAAGTTCAATTTTTGGGGGAAAGCCAGTTAACCTAACTGCATGTTTTTGGAATGTGGGAGGAAACCCACACAAACATGGGGAGAACCTGCAAACTCCATGCAGATATAGTCCTGGCTGAGATTGCAACCCGGGACCCAGCACTGCAAAGGCCAGAATGCTAGAGCGATAACATTAGTGTTATTATTGGAAATGAATGTCTGGCTATGTTGCACCTGATTTTTTTTTGCAGGTGTGTCTGTCCTTCTATGCTATTTCAAGCTCATTTTTGCATTTTACTTGAGGAAGAAAAGCAGTTCTGATACAAACAAAAGCTTGTGTACACAAAGTTTTAAACCACTCAGATATATTATGTTTTTAACAACAAAATTGGTTAGTAGTAGTGTTATAGTTTGTAGTTTATAGATTTATTGTTTATTTATTTATTGTACCTTTGTCAAAAGTTTACATTTTTAAATATCTGAAGCCTGCATTCAAACTTTTTTTCATTTAAAGTTCTTAAATGTCATACCTTTGTCTCCATTAGTCTGTTGCCTCATCATCTACACATACTGGGGGCTGACTACCAAGTCAACTTGTGCCCACAAGTTGTAGCAAAATTTTTGTTGGGTAAAACTTTTGGATGGACCACCCTTAAAAACTTTGGCTGCCCCTCCTCCCCTAGTATAGTATGACCTGCACTATTCTCACCTGTTACCGACATTACTTCAAGCTCCATCATCACAGCTTCTCTACAGAACGGCTTTTCTTGGGCGTGTGGCTTTTTTGGATCCTCCTCCCCGAAGCTGCTGACAAAGAAAAGCTTTTCAGCTTTATAGAGATGTGATGAAGGTTGCAGTAGCAGGGGCTTCTGAGATTACCGTACACCAGGGGTCAGCAAACTTTTTTGGCTACTAGGCGGTCAAGAAGGCACACTAGGCCGGACTCTCTCTCGAGTCCCGTGCTGATAGCTTCACCCCCCACCAGGAACGCCCCTGAAAGGAAAACCTTCTCCTCCGTAATGCATACGGAGGAGAAGGAACGCCCCTTACCCCTTTCCTCTGCACACGGCTCCGGAGCCGCAGGTTGCCGACCCCTGCCGGCCGGAATTAGGCCGGATCGACCAGGGAGGCCTTAGGCCAGAACGGACTACTGCCTAGGCCGTATCTGGCCTAAAAGCCAGAGTTTGCTGACCCCTGCCATACACCAATGCAGGAAGCTGACCCCTGCCATACACCAATGCAGGAAGCTCCAACCCCAGACCACTCCTCATTTACAGAGGACACCTGTGATCACTTTGGAGCCAGACACAAACACTGCTCGTTGTGATGTGAAATCAAAATTGTGCCTAATTATAATAATAATTAAATTTTCTCTAAATACATACATAGACATACTTCTTCATTCTACAAACATGATTATTCTTCTTGTCTTTTCCCTCCCGATAATGTGCACCTGTCATACTAAAAATTTATGGGCTGATATTGCTGACCTGGATGAGTCTAGCTACCAAACTAAAGCCCCAGAGCAAAAATAGGCAGCAAATAAAAGAAAGATGTATGAATTCCTAGTCTTCCTGCAGCCTACATATTTCTATCGGTTTAGGATTCTTTGGAACAGCATCTTGTCAATCAAGCAAACTGAAAACTCCAATAGCTGGAACAGTTTCAGAGTCTAAATGTGCGGTGTGAATACAAATTAGGTTGTAATAAAATATAATCAGATGTCTATAGTATAAAAATATTATATAGCATTACTATTATAATATATACGGGTCATTTTATATGTATTCTAGTATTTTGGTAATTACAAATAAACATGTACTGAGGAATTGGGGATTTTTCTGTGGTTTCTTTTAAAGAATTACTAGACAGGAATTTGTGTGTTTAAAATCCTACTCCTGGCTATATCAATTATATTTGTAATTTAGCATAATTTATTTTATTATTTGTGCAACACTGATAATATTTGATCATTCATCAAGTGAAAGATAGTTGTGTAGCATGTCTATTCTGTGTTATTATTTGTTAAGTGTATATTAAGGAACCTGTAATAAACAACTTTGATGATCTATTGGTGTAACAGGTCAACCTGGAGATTATGTGTGTATGCAAGAGTGACCGCACATTTTTAGGATGGGTCAGCTGTTCTCCTGTAATATAGAACAAATTGAAAAAAATGTGAGATAAAAAGCAAATGGAAAGAAATGAGATATAAAGAGCATCATTCTACTTAATGAGAAAAAGTGGAAGCATTCTTTTTTGGTAAACTTTTGGTATTTGTTTTTCTATATGTATGTCCGTCAGGAAGTAATCTAGTTTTGGTATTCTCGTTTATTTCAGAATCTGATTCCAGCCTGGAGGAGGCAGAGTTTAACTGGGAGGAGTACCTAGAAGAGACAGGAAGCTCAACAGCTCCTCACAGCTTTTTCAAACATGTGAGTCAGCGTTACAGATATGACCAATATCAATGCTGTGTGCACAGTCTGTCCTGATTAACTTGGATAGCAAGACTGGATACATTCACATTCTCAACAGATGTTCCTATCAAAATGCACTGGGAATTATAACTTTGTTAACTTATTTCAAAATATTGCCCACATGCAGTTTTTGTTGTTAAGGAACTCTTTCAACAAAAAAAAAAAAATATTTGTTATGTAGGCTGTAAATTTTTTTTTTTTACAGCCAAACTTTGTGTAAACAGCTAAATACATAGCTGAAAGGCCTGTTTGCTGTTTTACTTACTAAATGATTTGTTATTTGCATGCAATCTACACCAGCGGTCGCCAACTGGTGGTCCGCTATTAAATTTTGGTGGTCTCCCGTATGGACATACCTGCCACTCTCCCATCGCAGGCTCAGACCTGCTTCTTATCCCAGGGGGACAGTAGCGCAGGGTTGTGGCTTTTGTTGCTTCCACAGCCCTGCGCTACTGTCCCCCCTCCGGATAGCAAGCAGGTCTGAGCCTGTGATGGCACAGTGGGGGGATTCTGGCATCACAACGTCACTCTGGGGGAAGTTCCTTCCCCTTTGAGTGGCAGACAGCTGCCCATGCATGCACTGTTCATATTTAGTGGTCTGTAAGGTTGGAGAGGTTGGCGTCTGGGGGAAAAGAAGTTCAAGCTCCGGTTAAGGAAAGGATTCCTCACTGTAAGGTCTGTGAAAATGTGGAATCGGCTCCCTCAGGAAGTAGTTTCAGCAACTACTATAGATTGCTTTAAGAAAAAGCTGGATGATTTCTAGAAGCACAGAATATAACTGGGGATTAAGGATTTAAAGTAAAAATAACAGAGACTGCTGATCCAGGGAACATCCGATTGCCTCATGGAATCAGGAAGGAATATTTTCCCCTGTTGAAGCAAATTGTACCAGAGGTTTTTTGCCTTCCTCTGGACCAACTATGTCTTATTGGGTTTTATATCTGGGATATGTTTATTTCCCTAGGGGTTGAATTTGATGGACTTTTTTTTAACCTTACTTACTATGTAACTATGACCAATGATCTACACTGCATGCCCAGACAAGTGTAACTCCTGAATATAGACCCTGTAAGGTCTGTAAAGAAATATTTAAAAAGGTGCTATATAAAGCTGCGTACACACTTCCAATTTTTATTGTTGGAAATGAACGACGAACGAACGACGAACGACCGATTGGCCAAAAATTGTTCGTAAAAAAGTAACCAACGTCGCCGACGAACAAGGATAGTCGTTGGAAATAAACGACCGGACCGGCGGATCGGATTGGACGACGATCGTTGACCATCTATCGTGTGTACGGTCGTTCAGTGATCGTCCATGGTCTGAGCATGCGCGGTAAACGAACGTTCGCTCACTTCCTGTGGTGCACGTCACTTCCTGTATCGTTCAAACGATCGCATCTATCGTGTGTACAATATCTTTGAACAATCGTGTCGTTATCTGTATGTACAGGATCAGTGCCATACGATCGTTCGCAGATATCGTGCAGGATCTTTTGTCGTTCGTTTACCAACGATAAAAATTAGAAGTGTGTACGTAGCTTTAAGCTTTCCAGCAGCCTGCATGCTTCTTCGGTCTCAATTAGTATTAGTTTTTGATGCCTGTGTGACTGTGCACTGTGGTTCTTTTCTCTGAACCCATACATCAATGTTGACTCCTCTGGTACATAGAGATCAAATGTAGGGGCCACAGAATGGTTCACAGGTATCCAGGACTTCTCCGGACTAACAAAGGCTCTCCAACTGGATTGGAGCAAAGATAATCGCTACAGGTCACTGAAGAGGCAAATATAACACATCTTTATTTACAGTGACCCGACATTTTGAAATGTTTAGAAATATGATGGGGTGACTTTAGTAAATACATCATGGCCCAGCAAATTGGCTTCCTGTATCACATTTTTTTTTTATTTACAGTCTTCTTCTACAGCTCTTCAGTCACTGTGGTTGTTGTTCAGTCATTTTTATAGTACAATATTAAGTACTTATTTTATTTTCTTGTATCTGCATAGGTGGACACTTCAGTGGAGACTGGATTATCTCCTGGAATGAAATTAGAAGTACCTCTTGGAACAGAACCACAGTCTTATTGGGTTGCTACCATTATTACCACCTGCGGCAAACTTCTGTTACTGCGATATGATGGCTGCGGAGAGGATCGCTCTGCAGACTTCTGGTGTAATATTGTGACCTCCGACCTTCATTCCATTGGATGGGCCAAGCAGAACAAAAAGATTCTCAAACCACCAGACAGTAAGATATAGTATTTTCTTTGTACTTTCTAATTTCTTTGTTTCTTTCTTTGGCTTTCTAATTGAGAATTACAGCAAAACGGTGAAAGGGACAACAATGCCGTGCAGCAAATAGTAGCCATTCAAAAATCAGTATACCGAAGAATAAAGGTATACTGATAATATGATGAAAGAATAATATTATAGCCTTTTTTTCTTAGATCACTGTAATGGAGTCAGGAATAATATATATTTTATTCAGAAATTAATATGACTCTCTTTACTTTTTTAACACCTGTGCAGCAGCAAAGGTAAATACCTGTGGGTCTGACGTCCGGGACCCCTGAACACTCTAGTTAATATTTCTATCTCCTTGAACAAAACAGTGTTGGTGATGTTGGGGGCAGATGTGATTTTTGCTGGGATTGGGGGTGAACCCTTGCTGGAGCACTTTGTATATGCTCCTCATTGCAATACAGTTTTATAAAATAGCATTTAGCTTGGCTTTAAAGCAGAACTGAACTTTACTCCAGTACTTATCTTTATAAAGGAAGTTTAAAAGGTATAAAATACTTATAAAGCACCGGTGCCTATTTTAAGGCCTGAGGGCCACACACATCTCTGGGAGTGTTTGTGTTCCCTCAAACCTCAGGCTTGAGTAGGGGGGTCATTACTTAAAATGTTAGTAGCTGTAATATGTACTAACCTTGTGTAAGTCTGCCTTCTGCAACATTTTTCCAGTCTCCAACTACATCTACAATTACTGACTATAATTTCCTTTAACAAGCTTGCATCCTTTAAAATAATATAAACTACACTTTGTTATTATTACAATTCATTGGTGTAGCCAGGGGCCACATTTGAGCCCCCATAACTCTCCATACTAATTAAGGTAAGTATAGGTGAAACCCATCATGGGACGGTGCATTCAACATTTAGGTTTGTAGTAGCATCTGTGACTTTTAGAACCTTTGTTTGGACATTCTTGCAGCAGATGATTTTCACATTGCTAAACAAGTCTATGGATGTGTAAAACCTGGTTGAAGCAGGTCAAATAGAGATCATAGAGATCACAATGATAACCGTTGGTCAAATTCCCCAAATAATATTGTCTAAATGGTTACAGAAATGATTCAATGGCATCTACACAAAGTCATTGATATGGGTCCTTAGGCTTGCCATAGAAAAAAAGTTAACCTTTCTGTTGATCAGTTGGACCCTTGTATTTTAACTTCCAAGACTTGCTGAATTCTCATTATGGCTACTATATGGACCTGTGACTGTGGGGGTAGAAGGTTTGTGATGATAAGCATTACACAATTTAGAACAACTTAGCCCAGCTTGTCCCTTTTTTTTTAAACAATGTCCAGATCTATTTAATTTCTTTTTAAGACTTGGCCATTCAAAGACACATTTTAAAGTAAATTTTAAAATGCAGCTAATTGCTACACCAGGCTGTTGAAGGGAAGCCAGTGTTGTTCATCTTGCCTATATTTCTGGGGAACATTTTGTCTGCTTTAATGTTTATGGGTGCTGTCCCAATAGTGTGACTTGTGTAAGTTTCAATGCCTGCTAATGAAAGTGTAAAATGAGTTGTAGTTTATTCTGACCCTAAGTAATAACATCATCTAAATGATGCAGCTATTGCTTGGCAAGTGGCTTACCGTCTGCAGATACATATTCCCTTGAGTCAGCTCTGTTGTAACCACAAAGTGCCGGAGGCAAGGAGAAAAACACTTGACAAGTGGCACAGCTCTCATACATAACTTGCTGGTGATACCTTTTAATACCTAGGTGACAACTATTTACAAACTAAAATTTAGAATAGTAAGCAGGGTGCATCTCAGCAATGAACTTTTTACTGGAACTGAGATTTTTAATATGTCTGCATCTTGTTGCCCATGCAAACCAATTAGATAGCAGTTGTTTTACTAGTACAGTCTATAGAACAAGAACAACATACAGAATATATAATTACAACACAAGCTACATTGTAATTTACTGTTATTATAAATTACATTTCTATTTCAGTCTACAGTCACTGTAATTTTCTAAGATCCGTGAAATTCAGTGCAAAATGGCAACCCGGAGACACAGCTGGTTTATGGAAAGCCCTTGGAAAAGTAATTTCCTACTTGTGTGATTCACTCACTGATTCATACATTCACACACATTTTTAGTTATGTTATATTTTAAAAATCCCCTGAGATAGGAATTTCAGTTTGGGTCAGATTCATTAAAGGATAACTTCTTCCAAAGGGATGCAAACACTTCCACCTTCCACCATTGAACGTACACCAGGTGGGTAGAATGCACAGAATCCTGCAATTCAGATGGGAAGATCAATGGTGAAACAAACAGCCCTTTCTTCAGGACAGGAATTTAGGAATACGCAAAAATGTTTGTTAAAATCTTTGTAATGTTCAAAGATCTCCCATATGGGATTGTTTTTTTTCTAAACAAATGTGGAGCTACACAAGTATATGTATATACATATTTAGGAAAATTGAAGGTTACCTATGCTTCCTCTAAGTCCTTAAATATGTTGCCAACCCCAGAAGTTAGGTAATAGATAAAAACTTGCCCCCCTATACTTTGATCTATTGAGATATACCATTTTGTATATATGCTTATAAATTCTAAGTATCTCCACATGTTACTCTTATGCACAGTCTATAATGTTTTCCACCATACCCCTGAGGAAGCCAGCAAGCGAAATGCGTTGGAATACAAGATGTTTCTCTTCGTATATATATATATATATATATATATATATATATATATATGCAGTCATTAGGATTAGGCACCTAGACATTCATTAACTTCTGAGGCATGCTGTGCTTTGATATGCAAAAGGAAACAACTGCAGAGTTTGTCTTGGTAATTAAAGAGTTACAAAAGGCTGCAGAAAGAGCTGTCTCAGCTGTGTTTAGAAAAAGAAGTCATGCAAACCCCCACCCTGCACAGGAGGGAGCAGGGAAGCCCTGTTCATATCTAGGAGTTGTCTGTATGTTGGATGTTCTTAACCCGCGGACTACCTGTATATACATACTTACCATATATACCATGAGGGGGGGTTCAACCTGGGGAGATAAATGTATCAAGGGCAATATATTGCATACTGTATGTAAAAGAATTGTACTTACCATCTTACAAAAATTGTAGGAAGGTTTGTATTATTCTAAAAGATTTTGAAGAAAACAAAGGCTTTTTGTACACATCAGTCTTAAAGTCGAGGTCCAGAAAAATGGGAGCTATTATGTGTTAAAAATTCATATATTGCCCTGGAACTAAATAGGGTAAATATAATCTAACTGTTTATCCAAGCAATTACCCTTGTAGTAGGGAGGAGGATCTGCTATAAATGGAAAGGTTTTGTTTCCCTAGAATTCAGCTTTAAAGCTATTCTTCCTCTTTCGAATAATCTGGTTGAAGATTATTGATTGGCTGTGCTGGGATGACATCACATGACAGGATGACATCACAATGACGGAACGGCACCCCACTGCACTCTCTCTTTCACTTTCATCACAAGATAATATTGATTGATTATTAATTTGTTAAATTTACTTATTACTCAGGTTTTTTTGTAAAATTAGCATAGTACTAGAAATATCTGCTCAGCAAGGCAGTTTCGATTAAAAACCATTTGAGGTGATTTTCCAGGCATGATGTTAACAGTTACAGTACCAAGGGAAAGTCACAATAAGGGTGTAAAGCAATATTTCCAATGTTTATTAAATTACCTGAATTATATTTGCATAATCTCATGTCTAGGCTTTATAAAAAAACAATGAGGGCTCTCCAGCAATGGAAGTGAAATGAAAGTTAATTAGTTCACTTATAGTGGGTTTAAAGAATATATCAAGTGAGGAAAAGTGGATGGGAGAAAAGAAAATATGTAAGAGGTGCTGAAAAGTCAGGGCAGAGAGATTTTACACCCTGCTAAATAGTCCTGATTTTCCTATTGGGAACTTTAATTAATGGGGGGTTTAAAGTGGTGCATTAGCTTTTGGAACTTAAAAAGGAATATAAATTTTTCGAACATCTAAAAATAATGTACGTTTAACATTTTTTTAAGTTTCTAGGTCCTTGACATTAAAGGGAACAAAAATTGGGAGCAGGCAGGTATTTTATTACAGAATTGACAGGTGATGTCCATTCTGCAATAAAATACACTTACCTGTCTGATTGCAATTTGTTAAATAAACTCACTTGTCCTTGCCTCCTCACTAGCACCACGATCGTTTTTGGGTTCGGGATCTTTGGCTATCTTGATTGACCGGGCACAGTGACGTAACTCCCAAAAAACCCCATTGAAATTATCCCTGGAAATCTCATAGTTTGTCCCTTAAAAGAGCATTGGAAAAAATGGAATAATTGAAATACTCTCATAATTTTTATTATGGTATATATATATATATATATATTGATTTGTGAGACAGACACCCTGACGTGGGCTGACTTGTATGCTTTTTGCTTTAGATAAACTACTCCGCTCTTTCTACTTCTAGAGCTGTGCAACATAAAAACAAAATCTCCTGTAATCTAAGAAACGAACTCTAAGTGCTTTTTGAGAAAACACATGAAGTATGTAAAGGGCAGATGGCGATGTGTTTCTGACAAGATCAACAGATATTCTTTCCACTTGTTATACTGTATTATTAGATCTAATAAAATGTTTTAATTGATATTTTAAATAGACCAAAGGAAGCAAATGGTAGAAGTTCATTTTTAGGGTTAGCATAAAATGTACCTGCATATTGTTATCTGAATATAGTATTTTTGCAATATTGGTTTATGCAAACAGCCTACATAAAAGCTTTTGGCATAGGCGTATGAGAACATCACATCTTTTAACATCTTGGCTGTGTAGTAATTGAGTATTAATCATGTTATGTTATCTTTCATTACAGTTGTTAGAGACAAGCTTCAGAACTGGGAGGAATTTCTTGTTCAAACAATAAATGGGGCTTGCAGTGCCCCTTCTCACCTGCTAGAGGGCGTAAGTATACCCTTTACATGTTGTCTTTCCTCTTTAGAATGTTGGCCGCCATGTTTGTGCTTAAAATGTGAAATTACAATCTGTTTCATTATTAGTTTTCCTGCTGAAAATAGACTGCAAATGTTACATGAACATCATGGATTTCAGATCAGCTTTATTATTTCTTAATATCAGGTGTATGGTTAATACACCTTTCATTACAGAAGTATGTGGGCTGTCAATTAATTAATTCTTTCTGAAAGGTTTTGTTGTCTGACTTTAGAGCAAGCTTACAACTAATGAAAAAAACTAAGTAGCTTGTTCTTCTATTTGCTGAGGGTCAGGTAAATTTCATATAAAACCTCATAAACAGCTAGGTAAGATGGTAAAGGTTTCAGGATCACCTTTAGGTTAAGGAGCATTTATGGCTCTCATATCACTATAAATATAGTTAGGATAAAGTTAACTTATGCTTAACTATATAAAGGAGATCACAGACGTAACTCCATGGTTAAATAGATTTTTTTTGTGTATACAGAGCCTACTGTGAGTTACTGAAATTCTAAATATTAGAGATATATTAGAAATAGAATCATTGGAGATAAGGGAGAAAAGAAGGAGCAAAGAAATGGGGTTTTCTCATACATAGACAGTGCTTAGTAAGTTACACAATAATGCACAAGGTTCCACGCAAGGAAACAATGAAAGCAGGTCTGCCTACATTAGGGCTAATGACCACAATACTAGAATATAATCTCTTAATGGGCCTGATTTATTAAAGCTCTCCAAGGCTGGAGAAAATACACTTTCACCAGTGAAGATAGGCGATCAAGCAAACCTGGAATGGATTTCTTCAATGTCATTTGCTAGCAAATGCTTTGAATCCTGGACCAGATCCATCCCAGGTTTGTTGGATCACCCAGCTTCACTGGTGAAAGTGTAATAATAATAATATTATTCTCTCCAACCTTGGAGAGCTTTAATAAATCAGGGCCAATAAATCAGCATTTAAAGAGAAGAAGATGTATTTATGGGGCTCTTTTGGCTCTATCTTTGCCCCTTTCCTAGTCGTGTATTTTATATATATGCTATTTGTATTATAGGTGGTAGAATGATCATAATTATGATTTTAAATGTTGTTCTGTTTCCATTTACCTAAAGCCACACCGAGGAAAAGACCCCCTGGACTTGTTTGGACCAGGTTCCTTGCTGGAGCTTCAACATTGCCATGGGTCTCTGGGTGCATGGCCCGTCAGAGTGCTGGATAACTTAGGTGGGAGACTTCAGCTGCAGTATGAGGGGGCCCCTGACTGGCCGTGTCTGCAGTACTACTATCTACATCCGTCCCTGCATCAAATGGGATGGGCTGCTCAGAATGGCTATGAGCTAAAGCCTCCTCAAGGTAACCTCAATTCTTATTGTTCCTGTGACACATTTTATAAACATATTATGTCTAGGTGGGATTTGATGTATCTCGTGTGCAAAGTTGTGTTTGTTGTACCTTGCAGATATATTGCACTTAAAAACTGAAGAGGAGTGGAAAGAAATATTGACTAAGTGCAATGAAGACACTGAGGACTTTGTACTTGCAGACTTCTTCCAGGTAAGCATGTAAAATAACTGATGTAAAAATAAAGCAAACAAAACATTTTTATGCATTGGATTTATATTTGTCTCCCACCTAAATAGACAAAACTTTATAATACACTTGTTTTCCTCTTGTGAGGTTACTGTGTGAGATTTTGTCTTTGGCTTAGACCATTTACAATGGTCTATCATAAAAATGAATCACTGTGACTCATTTTAAGCAGTGACATTGCTAATATGAATTTGGACTTCAGCTCTGCCATTTCCTTTGTGTACACAGAGCTACAAAAGTGTTTAATAAATCAGCCTTTTCTTTATCCCCAGTTACCAACCCAGAGACATCCTTTATAGGGCCTTACATGCTTAGATCTGATTTGGGGGGTTTGCCTTACTTTCTTTTTGTATGTAATATAGAATGCTCAAACAGTGTCAGATGTTTTATGCAGGTTTCATTAATGTGGTCCTTTTACATGCACCTATTGTTCCATACACTTAAAATTAGCAAATGAGCCTGCTCACAGATGAGATCTGTATGAATGACAAACACAAGGCAATATATTGGGAGTAGGGCAGCCATACCTGCAACTGCTCAAAGGAGCACACAATATACAGCATGCTTGTGTTTCCTAATACAATATAACATTTGTAGCTGAACAGATTATAGTCAAAGTGAACCGATAAGAATGCAAATATGATAGCTGCTGCTTTTACCTTAGTTTTAAAGATACTCAGGAGCTGTCATCCAAATATCTGAACTCTTGTCATCTTGTAATCTTGTTCCAGAATATTGACTAGGTAGTAAAGTTAGGATCTGAATGGAAGTCTCTGAATTTCTGCACTCTTATTGTTTGCATGCTACAAGATTTCTTTCTGCCAGGATTAGCAGATTACCAATCTAAAACTCTTCCAAAACAAAACAGCAGTGGCAGCTCTCATAGTTCTATACTCAGAAGTTGAAATAAAAAATGAAGAGCAATAGAAGGTTTATAATATTTGTCCTAATATTTGTCCAAGTAAAATGCAATATAAGGCTGTATCTAAGTGGTCAAAAGCCTAGGATATTTTCACATGACGTTTGCTAAATGAGAGCGCTATGCCATGGCTGTATAGGAAGAGACATGTCAGGGCAATCTGTCAGGACAGTACACACCGCACACTAGAATATCGTTGCCTGAGACCAACCTTTATGATTGTCATGGGCTAAATTTTAACATGTGTAAAGCCGCCCCCCACCGTCGTTCATCAGTCTGTCCTGGCAGATTAATAATGAGTAGGAATGACTGCTCATCCTCCCTCTCCATAAAACCGAACAGTGTACAGAACTACAGTTCATCATCTTGTCATTGATAATGCTTATGAAAAATCATCTTTATCAACAGAGGTCTGTGCAGGGCTTTAGACAATCCTAATTTGGTGGAAATTTTAACAAATATAATTTTGATACATTACCAAATGGATTATGTGTATCTTATCTAGGTGAAAAATGAAAAGAGAAAAAAACCTAATCTAAATTTACTATAAAAGTACCTAAACACCTTTCAAGTGTATTAAATATGACAATAAAGAAAGTAAAGTAACAGAGATCAGCCAACAACACCTTAGCATTGTTCTGTATGTTGTAAGCTAAAAATGGTGAAATAAACATCAATATGGGTCTACAAACATTGCAAATAACCATTGATCTTCTCAATTTCTTATTATTTAATCCTGAATCTGTGATTGGCTACAGAGAAAAGGAACAATTGTGAGGTTCCATGGAGATCAGAAATTGGAGTCTGCATGAAAAAACATAATACAACGATAGTGTTAAAAGGAAATAGAAGTGTTATTGCATTAGATAAAAAAAGCCATAATGCTATATAAAAGTCAAGGTTTTGCTAAGACTATTACTTCATCTGTGCTGCGTTTTATAGGTTTTACATTTACAGACTTATTACTTTTGATGTTTAGGTTTGATAGAAAAAAATGTATGGTATACCTATTTAATGTACAGCGCTGCGTAATATGTTGGCGCTATATAAATCCTGTTTAATAATAATAATAATATTCAATTTAGCGAGACATATTGCATGATTTGTTCACCTATAGTGTACCCTGAAGCATAGGAGTGCAATTGTCACTAACTGAATAATGTAACAATATGAGTCACTGAACGAATAATGTGCTAAATGTGAATTGAAAGGCGACAGCCTGCAGATTTAACATTACATTAGGACTAAATGAAGCAAAGTAAAAATATATAAAATGTATTTGTTGTCATTCATATTTTTACACATTTTTAGTATTTCTGTTTCACTTTATGGAATGTCACCATGAAAAAAACACATTTCAGATCAATCAATACATTACAATATAAATCTGAATCTTTTCCTCAAAAGATACAAACCTATTCCTCAAAAGCATACAAACCTATTAGGCTTCCCCGATAGTCTTGGATAGATGAACTATTCCAAGCATAATGCTTATCTCTGCTTCAAGTGTATACAAGCAGACTGCAACCGAAATTTTATATTGTGAGATACTACTACAGTGTTTAGATCATCTACACCAGTGGTCGCCAACCTTTTGGACGTCACGGACCACTAATTTCACGGCCTCCTGACTGCGCATGGAAGAAACTTCTGACATGACGTCACAACAGAGTGACGTCATGATGCCAGAACCCGTCCCCGATAGGAGAGTGGTCAGGTTGTGTCCAGAGACACAAACTGCCTCCACCCTGAGCCTACGATCCGTATGAGTTACATGGTCCACAACTCTTGCCGGTGCACCCCTCCAGCAGGGTCCTCCTACTGACCCCGCTAGGAGTCGCACTGACCGGAGCCAAGGACCACCACCGGTTGGTGACTGCTGATCCACACACTACACATTTGTGGGAAAATGTAATGGAGATTGTATAACAGAACTGTAACAGGTCACAGCTGTAAGTAGAAAAGCTTGCAGTTCTGTTATGGTTCTGCTTTCTAATTATCCTACAATCTACCCTCCCAGGCTCACATCTTTGCTTTAGAATTTCGCTAAATTGTCCCAAAGTATGTCACCTTCAAAAAAGGAAAAACCTTGATCTTGTAAGTTTCTGTGCACTCTGCAGCTTTTATCTCCACGTAATCTGCCTTGTAAAGATTTCCTCTGTGAACTTAAGAACACATCCTCTCTTTTTTTATATATAATGGAGAGGTGAAGCTATTTCTCCAATTATACAGTAAAGCGATAAAGTTGCCCCTAGGACAGAAAGTTTGGTAATGGCAGGATTACCAGGTGAAAATAAAGACAATGGTTCTGATTTTTTTAAAGCTCTCCGAGGCTGGAGAAGATACACTTTCATCAGTGAAGCTGGGTGATCCAGGATTCAAAACATTTTCTAGCAAACAAATTTAAAGAATCCCATTCCAGGTTTGCTGGATCACCCAGCTTCACTGATGAACGTGTATCCTCTCCAGCCTTGGAGAGCTTTAATAAATTGGGTTTAATATATCTACACATCCACAAACTGCAGCATATTACAATTTTGTTCTTGGGTTTAGAAAAACTTCAATATTACAAAGTCAATTGATGGTTTGTCTTCTAAAGAGGTTTCTGAGGAGGAGACTCCACAGGAAACTTGGGAGCAGAGCTGCATGAACGTGACAGCTTTGTTTTTTGGTGGTAGGAGGAGATGGATACACAGTTTACTTGGCAGAATCTCGCTGATGGAGTCTTGGGGAGATCTGAAAGGCAGACAGATGACTTGCCCTTGCTACTCATCGAACTTTAATATAACATTGTTGAATAAAATATAGCTTCATGTAAAAGTTTAAGCTTCCAAGTCCATTTTACTTGAAAAACTGTAAAACTATTTTTTTTATCATTTTGATATGTTTGACTACCTGTATCATTTAAAAAAAAATCCCGTTACTTCTTAACACCTTCTGGAAGTAATGTTCAAACCTAGATCTGACTTCACAGAAAAAAGGTTATAGCAATTGTCACGGCTTTTAAACATTTTTCTTTTGAGTGGATTGTCTCTTGAAATGAAATCGCCCTTCTATCTCTACATGTAATAGAAACGGGTAATCAGACTGTCTATGGGGATGACTACACTGGGTGTTCAGAGAAGAAAGACAGAACAAGTGTTTAGGGTCCCAAAAACATGCAGTGAGGTTATTTGGCTTCTCCCTAACAATTGACCTTAGACTACATTAATGACATATGACTGTGGTAGGGACATTAGATTGTGAGCTCCTTTGAGGGACAGCTAGTTATACCACTATGGACTTAGTACAGCCCTGCATAATATGATGGCGCTATATAAATACTGTGTAATAATAGGGTCCTGTCCACACTATTGCATTGTGACAACGTGTTCCGCAATGCCTGCTAATGCATGTTGGTGCTAAGCCGTGCGTCTCATACTAAATTCTAAATAGCACCCCAATGCACATCCTAATGCTCATGGGTATAAACGCAGCAAGATATTACCAAAAAGTCAACAAATTTTTCAAATGTCAGGCAACCCATGAAAATGAACAAGCAGTTGGAATGCAACACGTAGCAGTTTTGTACTATCGCTAGTGTACTAGTGTGAATTGGCCCTAAGAAAATACTGTATCTGCAGTTTCACTTTTGATGTCATTTTGTGTTTTGCTGTGGTGCTTTAAATGGCAGGTGTTTAGGCAGAATGCCAAACGTTAGTAAAGGTTTTACGTGTGCGCAATAAATGTACATACAGCTAGAGTCCATTGGAATTACAACCAAATAGAAAGACACAGGGCCTGATTTATTAAAGCTCTCCAAGCCTGGAGAGGTTACACTGTCATAAATAAAGCTGGGTGATCCAGCAAACCATCGTTTGAATCAATATCTGACTACACAGACAAAACAAGATTTTTAAGGCTGGCAATGTCTCATTGTTACTACTTATAAGTATTTTTTTTACTTTATTGTCGCACTTAAATCTTGATCACTTTTTTGGCGAGTGTGTACTGTTATTTTTGTCTTAAGCCAGATTTAAGCTTGTATATAATGGTGTAATTTCCATGGGGCCCAGAGATAAAAAGGACACAAATTCCAAATATATATATATATATATATATATATATATATATATATATATATATATAAAACCTTTGTGTTCTTTCATGTTGCTGTTGTAGTTCCTCATTGGCATACTCAGGCCCTGTGGTGTTGTGATTATAATGTGGAATTATAATAAAGAGGCCAGATTTAAGCTTGTATATAATGGTGTAATTTTATTATAAAACAGTGTGTATTTTGTTTCAAATTCCAAATATATATATATATATATATATATATATATATATATATATATAAATATATAACCTTTGTGTTCTTTCATGTTGCTGTTGTAGTTCCTCATTGGCATACTCAGGCCCTGTGGTGTTGTGATTATAATGTGGAATTATAATAAAGAGAAACATTTATTTGCTTTATTTCACAGGATCAGCCTCGGATACCTAATCACTCGTTCACATGTGGCATGAAACTTGAAGCAATCAATCCTAAAGACCCTTCTTGTATTGTCCCTGCAACAGTCACTAAGGTAATAGGAAGTATCTCTTTTTTTTTTTTTTGTAACCAAACGTGGGAAAAATATTGTTCCCCATGACTTAAGTCATACACATAAGGAGGATTTGATCACCCTGTATAAATATATAAACGGTCCATACAGAGAACTCTCTTCCCCATTATTCACTTTGAGATCATTACAGAGAACAAGGGGGCGCTCTTTGCGTCTGGAGGAAAAGAAGTTTAAGCTCCGGATAAGGAAGGGATTCTTCACTGTAAGGGCTGTGAAAATGTGGAATCGGCTCCCTCAGGAGCAACTACTATAGATTGCTTTAAGAAAAATCTGGATGATTTCTAGAAGCACAGAATATAACTGGGGATTAGAGCTTTAAAGTAAAAATAACAGTGACTGCTGATCCAGGGAACATCTGATTGTCTCATGGAATCAGGAAGGAATTTTTTCCCTGTTGAAGCAAATTGTACCAGGGGTATTTTTGCCTTCCTCTGGACCAACTATGTCTTATAGGGTTTTATATCTGAGATATGTTTATTTCCCTAGTGGATGTACTTGAGGGATTTATATCTTTTTTTCAACCTAACCTACTATGTAACAAAAAATGCTTTCCAATAGTTAAGTCCTTTCTCAAGTCAAACACATGGTCAAAACACCTGCCACAGGATTTTAAAGAAAGGCAGCCACAGACAAAAGTGTGTGTGTGTGTGTGTGTGTGTGTGTGTGTGTGTGTGTGTGTGTATATATATATATATATATATATATATATATATATATTGAATATTGTAATATATTTATTCTCTTTGCTTTTAGAAATTTTGCCTTTTTTTGTTTGTTTTTTTTTTTGCCTAAACTGGTCTTCTTGCCTGGACATTTTTAACCACGAATCCACTGCCTTGCAGGTCTTTAATGAACAGTATTTCCTTGTTGAGCTGGATGATCTGCGATCTGAGGACTCCAAGAATCACCTGTCTATGGTCTGCCATAGGAGTTGTCAAGGAATTCTTCCCGTACGTTGGAGTCAGAAGATGGGCTTGTCTGTCCGCCCTCCTCCTGGTATGTGTACGGAGTTCAGTGTTCTCTGAAAATACCTATATTTAAGTATGGTTTGCATATATATATTTAGCACAGTACAAACTTTTGTCTGGTGCCAGTAAGGTGACCTCAATTATCATATGTGGTACTATTACCAGACGCCCAAATATTGCAGGTTAGTAAATCAGGACTATTCTGCTAAAACTGGACTACTTGAAAACATAAGGTTTAAAGCTTGACTCCATACAATTGATGTTCGTCATGATTAAAACAGACAAAAAGATTGGCAATTGTCACAAGGCAGGTAGTTGGTGGACCTATCACTATAAAAACTGCTATGGCTGCTTTTAGATTGCCATAAAAGTATTTGTAATTGAAGCATTTACAGACAAATTCAGATTGTAGAGGACACGCTATGTCGACATGAGTTGATTGTTTGTGGTAGACAGAGGTGAGTATCAAGGATATTTCTACTGATAAAGGATAATCCTCTGAGGTGAACAAGGGCACATGTAATCTTATAATAAGTCGCCAGGGCAGCTGTAAATACCTTAACCCCCCTGGCGTTCTATTCTGTCCATTTTGTTATGCGTAAAGCGTTACAATGTTTTGCATTTTTGGAAATTTATTTTGCATTGTAGGCCTGTAATTCTTAGGCACAACTGACTGAAATATGTCCAATATTTAATAAATTTATTATTAAACTTATAAATAAAAAAAAATCTGTTAAAACAAGGGTGCAAAAAAAAATAGTAAAACCAGTAATATAACTGTACAGTAGCATATATAATATAATTATATATATATTATATAAGGATTACTTTGTATTGAATTTAATACAGCTATTTTGTATTGAATCCAATACAAAATTATTTGAATTTTCCCGCCATTCCTCCCGCACACACTGACGCACGCACCAACGTCACCGGGAAAACCCCGGGAACATCACTGCACTTGTCGACTGAAGTCCTGAAGAAAGGACACAACCCGAGGATGAGATCCTTTGGGAAGGACGCTGGAGGATGCAATGGGGCCAGGTAAGTGTGTTTTTTTAATTGTTTTTAGCTACCCTGAGTTTGGCTCTGGGTTATCGCTTTTTGGGTGTTTTTTTTTACCCGAGCCACACTCAGGAATACCTCCAGGAGGGTTAATAGGAAGTTATGGGCAAAATAAAAATGATGCAACAACATTACACTTTTGTATTGTTTGAACACAGTAAATAAGGCTTCAGTTTAGAGCAACCAATCTTGTTTTAGTTTTCATCATACCACTGGTAAAAATGGAATGCAATCTTATTCGTTTCAATTATCTTTGCTATAGATATATTAGACGAGTGAAGATTCCACAATCAGAGTTTCCTGTGGATTATTCTGTCCCTGTATTGAATAGCACATTGGAATCCCTGCCTCTCTCAGCTTACACTTTAGTTATGTCCCCGGCCCCTTTTAGCTGGGTGCACCACCCGGCACCTTTTAGTAACCACCTGGCTGTTTTTGGGAGGTTACTGAAGAGTTAGGTCACAATACAGTGGCTGGCACCCACCTAAAATTTCTTCCAACGTGGCTTAAAAAAATTTCTGGGTTCTACACTGCACTTTTTCCCAGTATCTGGAACCATGATTTAAACATTTATTTGCAGTATCACCCGCTTGGAAATCCAGGATTGCAGGCTATTCTGATATAATGGTGCTTTATGGTCAGCTGAAAATGTAAACCGCCGTAAGGCAGCCCTACTTTTTCCTACAAGGGAATTGTGGGAAGCGATAACATCTCTGTGTTGCCAAATGAATGTACAGAATCATCTGTTTGGTATGAGTTTACAAGAAAACCCCTTTAGCAGCATTCCATCATGTTATCAACACCCTCCAGGTAAATCTGTGCATATCCCAGACCAGGAAATAAATACAGACGTGTATGTATCTTCTATATTGCGGATCATCCACTTTGTCATGGTAATGGCTGTAGTGTCTCATTTCATTGTGTCACGTCTGTATTTGTAGCACCCAGATTAGCATTCTTTTAGAAGCCTTTGTTTCATTTATTCTACACGCAGTGTTCTTCAGCTAGCTAAACAAATCTTGTATTAGGTAACATGTCTTACACTGTCACTCATCATTTCTTTCTGCAGGATACTCGGTACAGGATTTTGACTGGGATGAATATCTGAATCATTGCAATGCTCACGCTGCTCCTGACAGTTGCTTCCCCGAGGTGAGTATTTCATCTCTGCAGCTTGCTCTGTGTTGATAATTAGCAGGACTCTCTGACATTCTGGCATGCTAAGCTATATGCTCGAAGAGATTTACTTAAGTGCCATTTGGTTTAAAAACAAAATGAGAATACAAGACATATATATACCCAGGGTCACTGGTAGCACATAATTGGTCATCTTTTAAAAAAATAGATCTGAATGAGCAATGATAAAAATGTTACCATTTTGTACAAAGATTCCATTTTAAAGGACATTTGTACTGTAAGAAAGAAGTGAATTGCCATGGCTTTATCCCTGGCTAGCTGCGTAGCTGTCCCTATTAAGAATTTTTTGAATTGCCGAAATGGATAAAGCATGCAAAAAGTGAAGTCAGGATTGTTTAATTTTCAGTGATTCATCAATATTAATGCCAAAGATAGCCAATCAGATGACATTTTCAGGAAGTTTAGGAGGTTTCAAGGACACATTTGTTCAACATAGGATTTTATTAGGAAACCAAAAATGTTACAATATATCTTTCATTGCAATCAGCAAACACTCCTAAATGGTTGTGGGGGTTTAAGGCTGCATTTTTACATACAGTATTATTACATATTAGACTAGACACTTCATTGGTCTGCATGCAGGGTCATTTCCAACAATCCTACAGCTGGAAATTTACATTTTTATCTTTTTAGTTAACCCCCATTAACTGTAATTAGCTTATTCCTCCCCTTTCCATTTTCTAGCTTTTTATTTGTGCTAATAAATATTCTTCTCATCTTAGAATATTAATATATTTTAATATATATTCTTCTTCTCCTCTTCTTACTACGACCCCGGTACGAGATTGGGTAACGTAGTTCGGGAATAAAACTTGTCGATCCCACTGCGCATGCGTGAGATCGCCTTTTTTTCCCCCTTTTGACAAGGAGCACCCAAGAGCCTCCCGGGATGCGTGACACTCCCATTTATTCTCAATAGTCTAGGCCAGGGATCGCCAAATTCCAGCCTTTAGGCCAGATACAGCCTAGCTGGTAGTTTGTTTCGGCCTAACGCCCCCTGGCCAATCCGGCCTAATGCCTTCCGGCAACCCGCGGCGGAGCCGGAACAAACTGCCGGAGCTGCATGCGGCTCTTGAGCCTGCGTGTGGTGGCTCCCTGTCTATTTACCGCGGCTAGCATTAACACTTCAGCCACCAGGGTAAATAGGGAACATTCCCTATTTCCTTTCAGGGAATTTCGGGAGAGAGTCCGGCCCTGCCTACCCCTGAAATGGCCAAAAAAGTTTGCTGACCTCTGGTCTAGGCGATTGAGAATAAGGGGGCAGTGGTGTGCCCTTTTTTTAAATTTTTTTTTATAAAAAGGGTGTTGTACTTTAAAAAAAAAAAACATAAACACAGAATTTTTACCTAACATAAAAGGGTTGTCTACCCTTGTAAAGTGAAATTTCTGAGTTTAGGTACACTTTACACTGATAAATTTTTGTTTTGCTAATCTTCTTTGGAATTTGTTGACTTGTTGATCTTCATTAAATATGAAACAGATAAATATTTAAACCTAAATATAAAAACAGATAAATATGATAAACTTAAACAAAGTACAATAAATACATATACAGTAAATAAATGAAAATGCAGATATGTCACATTTCCCAGCACATCAACTCCATGAAATAAGAATCCATCACTCCAGTTTTGGTGCCAATGATTAGAACTTTATTACTGAATATTAAAGTGGATTGTGTCTTTTTCAGACCTCACATACTGAGGGTCTGTCATTGTCTTTGCTATTAACATATGTGGTGTCATCATGCTAAGATAAAAAGAGCTCTTTAAGGCCCTCAGAAAGAAAGTTGTAAATATACCTGTATGTCTGGCAAATATTTATCCAACAGATCAACAAATTATTTCAAATTGGTCATTCTGGTGTTAGGAATACAATGTGCATGCACATTTTTACTACTGTACAAACCGAAATAGAATACACCACATTAACCTGCATAGGAGATATGGAAGAAAATTTGTTCGCTGTCCAAAAAGAGCATGAACATTTTGCATTGAATTATGAATTATTAAGCAACAACTCGGCCTGTGGAACAATGACCCTGATTTATAAAAACCTTCCAAGACTGGAGAAGATACACTTTCATCAGTGATTCAGCAAACCTGGCAAATCTGGTCCTGCATTTAAAACATATGTTTACAAATAGCAAATGCCTTTTAAAAAATCTATTCCAGGTTTGCTGGATCACCCAGCTTCACTGATAAAAGTGTGTCTTCTCCTGCCTTTAATAAGTCAGGCCCAATGTAATGTAGACTAAAGAATTTAAAATAGTCCTCATGGTAAGTGCCAAGATAAGACAGTTGCCGTATGATGATGCAACTTGGTAACTTCTTCCTTTCACAACATGTGCTTTTTTCTGCACTGTATTCACTGTTGTATTAAATTTGCAAATTCAATGTGAATGTGAGGTCATATGTCAAAAAGCTGTATCCAGAAGGAACCTTTCATGATTGCAATCCAAAGCACACTAGCAAAGCTGCCAAGCAATGGCTTAAAATTAAAAAAAAAAAATGAATCCCCTTGAAATGTCGCAGGGGTTTTGAAAACATACAGTTTGTTCAAGGAAACCAACAAACATCTTGTGCAAAATGAAAAAATTACCAGGCTCAATGTCAGACTTTAATGGGCAGCTATGCAAAATGCCCACAGGAAATACATTTTCCAAGGGATGCAAGACTAGCTAATGAGTCTGTACTTACTTCTTCCACACCATTACAAAGAAAAAGTAAATGTTCCCTTTGATGGGGCATACGCATTTGTTTTTCACATTACTGTGTGTGTATTGTGCATATGTGTCTATGCATGATATTTACCTCCTAGATTGTAAGCTCTTCGGGGCAGGGTCCTCTCCTCCTCCTGTGTCACTGTCTGTATATGTCTATCATTTGCAACCCGTATTTAATGTACAGCGCTGCATAATATGTTAGCGCTATATAAATCCTGTTTATTAATAATAATAATAATAATTAATAATAATAATAATAATAGATACATAGATATTTTTTTTTCTTTGTAGTTTAATTTCTCTTGCAGCACTACTGCAAACTAGAATAAAACCATCTGGTGCCACCTAGTGTTCAACTGTATGTAAAATATAAAATCATACAGACCAGCTGATTTAGAGTTAGATGGATGCTCCTCATATTTAATTCTCCTAGTTCAGCACCAAGGCACGTTTGGGAATGTTGTGTTGTAGCCAAAATAAGTCCCAGAAATATGAATCTGATAAATAATAATTAAGGACTTTGGTTCTAAGGCCAAATGAATCTGATTATCTTGTATTCCCTGTTGACTAATCATAGTATCATAGTATATGCCAGCAGTAAGGGAATCTCAGTGCAGTATAACATAGAAAACTAAACAGCAAAGTGTAATACATAGGACTCAGACAAATGCTAGATGGCTTTTAGGGATGACATCTCCATGAGGTTACATAGGGAATGGGGGGTCTTCTACAACTTCCCCTGCAGACAATACCAACAATAGGTAGAATACACTGTAGTAGACAACCATTGTATTTGGCAGTGCAGTTTATGACTGTACGAAGATTCAGAAGTTGTAAGATGTGATTCTACACAAAGTGGGGTTTCTATTCTTTCTTTTCATAAAGTTGGGTATAACTTATCATGCCTAATGGTTACTGACAGCAATGTGTAATGAGTTAGGTTTATAAATTGTATTTTATTATGTACATGTATATTAGGTTTTAGCAAAAGAAAAAAAAAATAATTTTTAATTGTTTACAAAACGTGCAGTCTAATGATGTTTACCGTTTCAGCACTTGGCCAGCAAATCTCCAAGCCCTAAAGCAGGCATGTCCAAAGTACGGCCCGGGGGCCAATTGCCGCCTGTGTTCAGATTTCCACTGGCCCGCAGCCTCTGTCATAAAATCAATAAAATGCAGCCCACCAGCACTGTTGACCACAGTATAAAATACACGTGTACAAAAAAGCTATTTTATATTTCATTAGAATTGATCAACCGCCTTGCATTATCAGCCCGCTACCCAGCGTGCATAATCGGCAGGACGGGAGTCCCCATGTGTGCACAGGGAATCCCCTACATCATTATAGTAGGCGTGTGCAGGACTCTGTGCACAGGGAATCCCTCACGTCACCCTGGTGGGCGTGTGCTGTGCGGCCCCCACACATTTTCACCTCAACAGATATGGCCCTCTTTGCAAAAATTGTGGACACCCCTGCCTTAAAGGGTTATACAAATTTTAGTTGTTGTAACATAGCTGTATTTACAAAAATGTATGGAGATGTATGAGTATTTTCAAAATGTAATGGAAATTTAGTAAGACTTTGAAAAGATCTATAAATAAATGTAAAGCACAATTATTAATCACTTGTTATCACAGTTTGTGTAAACCTTGTGTAAAAACATTTGGTTATGCCCTCTGCATGTTGCATTTCTTATACAAATACTAATAAAATCTTTAACTGATGTAAAGGTTCTATTGACTGTATGACTATCATCCTAAGATTTTTTATTTGTTTATTACATTTTAGATGCAGAGTGATCATGTCTTCCAAGAGAAGACGAAGCTAGAGGCGGTCAATCCCTTCAAACCTCAGGATGTCTGTGTAGCTACCATAACCAAAGTCTCTGGTACTTATGTCTGGCTTAAACTTGAAGGTCAGTAAAGATAAACTTTTCCATTTAAAGTAATCTTTATATTAAGATATCTGCCTAGGAGTTGTGTGTTATACAGGGAGTTAGGAACACACCTCAGTGCAGAAAACCATTTTAAACCCAACAATGATTCTAGTATCTCTCAACCGAAGAAAAAAAAGTTTTGGCTGCATTTTGGGATTCAGGGATAACAATACTTTTAATATAGATATCCTTTAAATAATACTCTTATAACACATCCGTCCTATGCTTACCTGTCCCCTTCATCCAAAATACCCTTCTGGTAGCTGTTTTCATTGAAAGTATCTCAACTGAGCTCTACTTCCCTTTATTAAAATAGTTTTTTTTTAAAAAAAAAAAAACCTGACACTACATCTAAGAAAGATTCAATAAAAGTCAATGTTGGGATTTTAAGAAAAAAACAAAAATCAAACAACCCTTTGCTCCTCCCTTTACATTCTATTACAGGAGTGAAGGGGGATGTGTAAAAGATAGCTTAGATGTAAGATAAGATTGATTTAGCTTTCTGTTCAGCTCACAAAAAGTGACAAGGACCCTGCGTTTCTTGCATAGTTACATAGTAGGTTAGGTTAAAAAAAGACATAGGTCCATCAAGTTCAACCACTAGGGAAATAAACATATCCCAGATATAAAACTATATAAGACAAAAATACCCCCTGGTACAATTTGCTGCAACAGGGGAAAAAAATTCCTTCCTGATTTCTTTAATCCCCAGTTATATTCTGTGCTTCTAGAAATCATCCAGCTTTTTCTTAAAGCAATCTATAGTAGTTGCTGAAACTACTTCCTGAGGGAGCCGATTCCACATTTTCAAAGATCTTACAGTGAAGAATCCCTTCCTTATCCGGAGCTTAAACTTTTTTCCCTCCAGACGCAAAGAGCGCCCCCTTGTGCTTTGTAATGATCTCAAAGTGAATAATGGGGAAGAGAGTTCTTTATATGGACCATTTCTATATTTATACAGGGTGATCATATCCCCCCTTATACGTCTCTTCTCAAGGGAGAATAGATTCAGTTCAGCTAATCTCTCCTCATAGCTGAGCTCCTCCATTCCTTTTATTAGTTTAGTTGTCCTTCTCTGCACTCTCTCCAATTCCACAATGTCCTTTTTGTGAACTGGGGCCCAAAACTGGACTGCATATTCCAGATGTGGTCTGACCAATGCTTTGTACAGGGACAGGATTATATCTCCATCTCTGCAGTCTATTCCTCTTTTATTACAAGAAAGTACTTTACTAGCTTTAGATATTGCAGCTTGGCATTGCATGCTGGTATTAGGTCTATGATCTACCAGAACCCCCAGATCCTTTTCCATTTCTGACTCCCCCAAACGTATTCCCCCTAGACAGTATGCAAAATAATAGATATATTTCTGTATTTTGGTTCTCAGCCTGAAAAACAAATGCAGCCAGCACATCTACAGACTACTAAGTTGTAATATATTACATATTTGTTTTTGGTTTTAGATATCCATTAAGTACAACCAACTTTGATGCAAGTATAAACAGAAGCTTCTTTTTTGTACAAATTAGGCATAGTTTTAAAAATATTGTGATTGACATTCTGTTGAGAAAGTTGTGATAAATGTGTGAATATTGTGATCTGATCTATTACATCAGGGGTTAAGACTCCAGTTCCTGAGTGCATTGTACATGTGGAATCCATGGACATCTTTCCAATGGGGTGGTGTGAGACAAATGGACATCCTCTATGTTCTCCACCTTGCATGAAAGGTAGGACTTAGTCTTTTACACATAATAGAATTTACTAGGTGTACAAATCTCTCAAGATATAAAATTATAACTTTAACAGTTGTCACTGGAACTAGTGTTCCTCTTACTCCTGTTTTTAGCAACAGCTATAAAACTCTGGATTTTCCTTGTCCAAGGACAGATCTCCCCATGGGAGACATAGCAATTACTTGGTAGAGGTTAAAACAATCATATGGTAAAGTCACAGTAGATTTGGAAATCTTGGTGTGCATAGATGTATAGTATACATAGTATAGATGTGAATGTGTATGTGTGTGTGTGTGTGTATTATAGGTAAAACTATGCTTTTCTTTTTACGCATTATAGCAAAAATCCGGAAGAATGCAACAAATCATGCCGAGAAGCAGTAAGTAATGTCACACTTGTCTGAAATTGCTTTCCTTTCTAGTCATCTGGAGTAAATAGCTGTACAGCGAGAGCAATCAACATAGGAATGGTACAGTTGCATCTGAAGTAGGACACATAGCTGCATATATGTGGATGTATGTGATTTTTTTTTCATTCAAACACTGGAAAATCATTTTACCTCTCACAATCTTTCAATATTCAGTACGTCAGGTGTTTTCCTTAAAGACATTTAATAAAGCTTTAATCTTATTTCTTTCCTATTTGTGGAGAACAGGGAAGATTAATTTAATATTTTAAACTCACTGGGTCCTCTGAATTTGTACACTGGTTATTATGTCAGAACTATTACAATGTAACAACCGTTTCCTGTGTCTATATTAACTAATGTTCAGAGCAAAATAATATTGAAAATGTTTTGGAAATATATTTATCGTAGTAAATGTGATAATTGGTAAATACACTGATATATTTTATTTGCTTTTTGCAAATACAGGGTGTCTCAAAAGGCACATACACTTTTAATGAATTCCTAAAAATTAAACAAGAAACTGAGTTTATTCATATTTTAGGCATCAACAAAGGAATCGTTACAGATTTACTTGTTAGTTTTCACGTTCAAATGCCTTGAAGATTAGTTCCATTTGAAGACTCCATTTTCGACAACTTTCAGCCACCTTCGGGCACAAGCCTCTCTGACATTTGCAGCGTCTCTTCCCCAACCTCAGTGCAGGATGAGCGGATTCTTTCCTCAAGGTGTGACAGGTTATAGGGCTTAGTGGCATACACCTTGCCTTTGATATAGCCCCACAAAAAAAAGTCAGAAGGTGTAAGGTCAGGGGAGCGCTGGGCCCATTCCAGGGGACCCCTTCAACCGATCCATCGTCAGGAAACTTGATGTTCATGAAATCTCTAACGGTGGTCGTGTTACTGGATGCTTCACAGGAGAAAAATGGTTAAGTAGCCCAGTGCTAGACATTGCACACCAAACCACCAACTTCGGAGAGTCTCGTTCATGCTTGAGAATTTCTGCTGGGTTTTTGGTAGTAGCAGGCCTTCCGCTGCATGGTAAGAACAGATCCTGTTTCCAGAAACTTGCCATGGATAGTGTAAGTTGTGTTAAACATTGGAGCAGTGTGACGGCCATAAAGTTTCTCAAACTTGCACTGACCTGCAGTCAGGGACTGAAAAACTTCTTGCCAAGCAAAATTTTGCAACACTGCTCCAATGTCAAATGGTGAGTTTAATGGTGAGTTAAGGGAATGATAAGCTTACAAAAACTGCAAAGCCCAAGTTGTCATATGCTGATGGCTTCAAGTCTGTCCGAATGATACCTGGAACGAAATAGAATAAAGGAAATGTGGAGTGACTTTCGGGACACCCTGTATTTTGATAAGGATGGATGTGTGTACACAACATAGAGAACAGCAGTCGGTGTGGTTGTTTTTGTGTACTCATCCAATCTGAATTTTCACAAATAGTTTTATAACCATTATTTGTAGCAGCTCAATAATTCTATCTTTAGTGTTTTTTTTTTTTTTGTTTTTTTTTTCTCAAACATATAAAATGCTGTTGAATTCAAAGCTACATGGAGAAGTATAATAGCCAACTATAGCAATCACTCTTAGGAAGCTAAGATCTCTGAATATAATGATCAAAGAGATTTGTAGCTTCTATAGATCTTTGCTGCAAGGTTTCTGGTGTGACACAGTTCTGTAAAACCACACAGACTAAACATAAGTTTTACTTAGTTCCATGGATATTTGCAGGTAAACCGCAAATTAAATTATATATCCTTTCTTTCTTATTAGAAATCTGCCTACTAAGAATGGATTGACCAGTAGAGATACCAGCACCTGTAATACAAGTAAGAATTGAATATGCAATTATTATTATTATTATTATTAATATTAATAAACAGGATTTATATAGTGCCAACATATTACGCAGTGCTGTACATTAAAAAGGGGCTATGCCTGGAACTTGCCAAACCTGTTGTATAGCTAAAAATGTGACACTTATATAATGAGTAAAATAAGTGTTAGCATTTAGGTGAATTTTTTTTTAGTTTTTAGAAGTTTTTCTTTGAAACACATTTGTAGACCATCATTTTGTTAGCTGTAGAACAGTGTTCTGAGAGAGGGTTCATTGATAATTACAATAGGACTTATGCAAGAATGAAAATTTAGTCTTGTAGGTAATCCTGCGTACTGTATGTTCACTCCTTATTTTTTTCTACAACGATTTTGCAGTAAGTTCAGCTAGTATACCTGGGAATTTATTACCAAGTACTGAGGCCAGAGCTGTGGCAGTGTATTACATGTCTCCACAACCCTTACATTTAGTCACCCTTTGTGGTGGAGTCTTATAGTTTTGCAGCCATTTCTATGTGACTTGCCATGAAGTTTGTGAAGCTATGGTCAGGTTTCACAACTTTTTGCTTGATGTTGTTCCTTTCTGCCAAGCTGCACACATTTTCAAGGTTTTATTTGCTTAATTCCGCTGCCTAACATACTTACTGACAAACACCGTATATCCCTAGACTAACTCTATCTTGGTGCCTTTTTCACCCAAGCCAGCTGCCCCCTCACAGCAGATCTTCTGGTCTATGGTAGTGATCTAAGCTTTCTGTATGTACAAGCTTGTTAATCAATGGTGGAAATGACTTCTGAAGAGGACTTGGAGCCTTCCAATTATCCTCATGCCCCCAAAATTGGCTCCAAGTGTGTGATATGCCACTTGAGATTTATTGTCTTCAGGATCAGTCATTCCCTCTGCTTCTCATCCACTGGCCTAAACAGCCAGGTTCTGAAAGAGAGAATATTCTCAGATTTCTACTCCTGGTATGGCATGTAAAGCTGTTTCCCTCAAGGTTTATTATTGGACATTGGAAGACGTTATGTGTTATGGCTGACAAACAAATCTTTGTTTGAAACTCATTGTGGTTTGCTAGGTTCCTCCTTATTTGTTCTTTGTGTCCGTGTTGCTTCACAGGTCCTATACCCTGGCCCATGGGCTCAGCGCAGGATGCACTTTTATTTTTAGGTTTATAAAACAGGTGTAAAGCAAACAGTGCTTAGCCCTCCTTTGTTTAATAAAGCAATAGTAAGGCACAGAGGGTGGTAGGATGGGGGGTGTGCAGACGATAATCTGAGAATTGCTTATGTTGGCATTTCAGCCCACCTATATTCTTATGTTTCTCTGGCACACTTTGATAGGTCAATTATTTTTGGCTGGAATGGAAAATAGATAATGACATTTTGAACTGGCTTGTGATTGCAAAAGCATTTAAATGGATAAAAGTGACCTACCACTGACAGATGTGACCAGTTCATGGCTTTGATAAAAGCTGTTGGGTTGGCTTGATCTATTTGGCTCTCTTTCTGAATAAAAAGCTAGCTGACACAGTTTGAGATTGCCAGACAATTGTCCTGTGCTATGAAAAGTAAGTAGTTTAGGAAGGTAAATTTCAGATTCCTGGCTTTTGTATAGCCTTTTAAAAATAAAGAAGCTAACAATCCAGGTATTATTTTGATTGTATATTAAGTTCACTTTGCACTGAATCTGAAGCCTTGAGTCAATCTAATAGTTTTTGTAAGAGCCAAGCCAATTCATCCACCAAAGTCCGTGCTTGATCTTTTACGCACTGATGCTAGCAATGTATAACAGTCCACTGCCTTAGTTGTACATAGTACAGATGCTAACCCTCCAAAAAGAATTCTTGTTGACACAGAATGGTGCAATTGTCATTAGAAGCTGCCCAGTATAAATACACCGTAGCAGCATAATACTTGAAATTTCTGTTCATCACTTTCATTAACTTATTTATTACAAATGTGCATTCAATATTAATAATGAAACATGAGTTTTAAATGGACTGACCTAGTCACTAACAATTTTTAAATCCTTGATTCCTCCCCTTGTGTTTTATACCACAGTAACACATATTGATATCCTAATGATGAGAATATTATGAGACTAGGTTATCTGACCCTTTCGGACTGATTTATGAAAGCTCTCCAAGGCTGGAGAGGATACACGTCATCAGTGAACCTGGGTGATCCAGAAAACCTGGAATGGATTTGGTCTAGGATTCAAAACATTTGCTAGCACATAGCAAATGACTTTGAAGAAATCCATTCCAGGTTTGCTGGATCACTCGGCTTCTGCTGTATGTTCTCCAACCTTTAAAATATCAGGCCCATAATGTCAACAAGCCTCTGTAATTACAGTGCCTAACTATTTCACCTATGAAAAAAATAGAAATTCATTATTCCATTCAATATACAGAAGACTGCTGTAATGTTTTTATAGTTTACTAAACAAGATTATTCAGCATGCTGATTGTTTATATCAGGGGTGCCCACACTTTTTTGGCTTGCGAGTTACTTTTAAAATGACCAAGTTAAAATGATCAACCAACAATAAAAATGTGGATCTAACTCCTGTGCGCAGTAGAGTTTATTTTGAAAGGCAGGGCTCCGCAATCTACTTACGTTGCCTTTGAGATCTACCGGTAGATAGCGATCCACCTGTTGGGCATCCCTGGTTTATATGATTATAAATAACTTTGCTATATCGCTTGTCTGTTCAACAGCATCAAATGGAAAGTATCTATGTCCCAAGATATACTTCAACCATCGCTGTTTCTCAGGGCCTTATTTGAATAAAGGACGGATAGCAGAGCTACCAAAATCTGTGGGCCCAGGCAATTGTGTATTGGTCCTAAAAGAGGTAAGTCTAGGAGGTAAAATTTTCTTTCTAAAGCTGTGATAAGTTAAACATTTTTTCAGTCCTCTGGTAAATCAGTTATGACTAAAGAACAGCTGTATGATAGGAATATAGAGGAACAATTTATTATATTCTGTTGGAACTCTGCAAACTTTTTAAGTTATGTCTTCTAAATGAATAATTATACAATTGCTTTTAAAGACATCCAACATACTTCTACATGTGATTTTGTTGCTGTATTTGGTCCAACTTCCCTTCTTAGCAGTGCTCTTGGAAGTCTGCAGTGGTATAATCTAACACAGGGGTGCCCAACACGCGATCTACTGGTTGATCGTGATCGCGGAGCCCTGCCTTACCCCTCCCTGCTGTTTACCAGCAGCCCTGCTGTATGTCTTTAGGGATGCTGGGGATGTTTTTCAACAGACAACACCAGGAACTTTGCGTCCAAAGCTCATGTAACAGTAGGGAGTGGGAAGGGAAGCAGAGAGGGCAGTCTGAGGTGAGCAGTGCTGGGCAGCCAAGTCCGTTCAGGCTCGGGGTCAGGGTTCAATTACCGAGATACCTTTGTACAGATTAGCAGTTCTTTTTCTTTTGCAACACGTCATTCCCCTATGACAGGTGAACTGTAGCTTTCCTGTCACTATAGTCTTGTAGTGCAATGTCTGTGCAATGTTTTGCCATTCAATGTCTTATTAGCTTCAGTCACGTCTGTGTCATACTCAGTGTATGTATATATATATATATATATATATATATATATATATATATATGTGTGTGTTTAGTATTTTTATTGTTGGTAGATCATTTTGACTTGGTCGCTCGCAAGCCAAAAAAATGTGGGCACCCCTGATCTAACAGATTTAAACGTTTTTGGAATAAACATGGATTTTAAAATTAAACTAACTAAACCCTTGGGCTTTAGTTGCTAGATGGTATTGGGTTGGGGGGTCGGTTTATATTATGAGTAACTAATATAATGTTTATATATTGAATACGAACAGGACAGATCTTTATTGAACGACTTACCTTTGCTGGGTACGGTTCTTGACCTGAATTTTGAACATGTCCCACATGTTCCAGATGATGATCTTCTTTGGACAACCTGTCTTAGCAAATAGGATAGGACTGTAATAACTCTGTGGCCCGCTGTGATAAAATGATGCACAATGCGCCTTTTAATACACCTATAAGATCCTGGTAGAATGGCTAAAAGAGTGATAGTGGGATGTGGATATATATCCGAATCCAAAATTTGATTATGTAGGTCAAAAAGTTTCTGCCAGAAGGATTTAAGAGAATGGCCACATCTCCAGAACTGGGGGGCAATATGTCTGCTCAAATCTAATATGTTCATCTGGCATCTGTAACATCTACTAAAGATTTGTTAAAAACATTTCTGTTACTTGATCTAGATAGGTTATGCGTCTTTGTAAAAATATTTCTCTTTCTCTATTTTCTATGCTTAGGTCCAAAGTGATCCCCAATTCCTAATAACGAACAAAATGGGGTTGACGCTTACAATAAAATTTTATAAATTGATGCTACTCCATGTTTACCAGTCTGTATGAGAAGTTGTTTAAATGGGGTGGGGGGGGTCTATTTAAATTGGATGTTGACTGTAACCCTTTCTATTGACCATAATCCAGCCAAGCTGAGCCTCTCAGATCATAGGGAACCCGAAAGTCTCTAAAAGGAGGCAACACACCCTGATATAAAGTCTGGCCAATTCTGGGGTGGTCTTCAATGTTCCAAGATAGGAATCTAGAACAGCTAAGCGTTAGGGGAACCCTGGATTGTGAAACAAAGGGGTCAGTGGGCCCGGTCTTGAGAATAACAATACCTGTTTTAGTAAGGAATCCCATATATATAGCACGGTAGTGACTGTAGTGGGGTATTTGATGATAGAAGTCAGGATTGAGGTTGGATCCAGAGAGCTGAGATAAAAGATAGGGAAATCATTGATTCATCTAAGGATACCCATAGTTTCTTATGTTTATTTTGAGTTCACTCCATAACTCTATGTAACATAGCTGCGGTATAGTACAATTTAAAATCCTGCATAGCCAAGCCATGTTTTTCAAATATTTATTCTGTGGCTTCTTTTTATGACTATAATATATAGTCTGTGTCTTTAACTAAAGTGTTGTATTCTCATTGCTGTTTTTCACTCAGTCATACCTTCCCCTCTCAGCACCCTAGTTCTTACGTTCTTAACAGGTCCCAGGTGGATCCAGTGAGGATCTGCATTTTGTGTTACTTTACTCTTGTTTTTAGTGGTACATGCAGAGAATTTAAAAGCATAATATTTAATATTAGAGAACACATGCAAATCAAAACATTGTGTTGTCTTTAATAAACATTCTGTTTTGCTTCACTACAGGTTCTTTCTTTACTTATCAATGCTGCTTACAAACCCAGCCGGGTTTTACATGAACTGGAGTTACAAGATGAACCATCATGGCCTCAGCATCCTGAGATACTTAAAGCAAAGTAGGATTCTTCTTTTTTTCTTTTATTTCAATTGCCTTTATATTTTATCAGCAATTAGATTGGCTTTCCTGCAATACTGGCAATCCTTAGTTCTAGAGTAGAAATGCTGGGATAAATATTTCCTGTTAGCAGCCCCGAGTTTCCTCTGGCTCCTAACGCCTGTACACATCTGCCCGGAGCAGCATCCTTTATGTCAAAGAATGACATTCAGATAAAGTCAGCTTAGTATTCTCATTACCCTAACACAGATCCTGCTAAAGGGCATGTGACCCAAAAATCTCAACTAGAAGAAACCTGGGGTCACTAACAGTTGCGTATTAAGCAGATTTTATGTATCCACTAATAGACAGTGATATGAAATGAGTTAAGGTTAGACTTTGCTTTACAGTAATTTAAAAACTATATAAAATAGCAAAAAGCAGGAGCCAGCATTTTTTGTACATCAGCCTCTGTCTCCAGGTCCAGCAGGCCTGGAGCAACATTATGGGCGGAGGGCCTCATGACGGGGGGAGTATGGAAGACTGAATATGAAGGGGGGTGAAAAGGTCAGGAAAGGGGGGCCAGGTGAAATTGGAAGTGAGAAGGACCACGAGGCAAGCAAAGGAGGGGGTCATAAGTTCAGAGGAAAGGCTGGAGGGTGAGGAGGTGTAGGCACGTGTGCAGGGTGGTTAAAGGAAAAGGTTAATAGTTCAAAAAAAAAATGATATAATATGTTAATGAAAGAGAATGCGGGACAATCGGGGATCAGGATTGGAGGGGAAGTTTAAGGGGTGGTGAGAGTTAAGGGGTTAAAAGGAAGGTGTCTGGTGGGGGAAGCAGAACCTCTTTTAAAAAATTATTGCTGTGGGACTGCATTCCCACCCTCCCTCCCTATGTTCGGACGGTGAGGGGGTTATTGTCGCAGCAGCTCATCCAGGGCAGGTTTCTGTTGTTCGGGTCCATGGAAGGTAGAGGTGGGGTAATGGAAATACAGAGGGGATGGGGACATGTGAAATTTTGTTGGGACAGTAAGGGTGGCCTCGCATGACACTTGGTTGTTGTGGAGGCTAGTTTGGAATATGGGAATCCGCTAACTGTCCCCGAGGCGGGGTATGAGCGCCTGGGGGCCTTGTGGGGATGCGGAGACAGCTGGAGTACTATGAGAAATTGATACCTTTCATGGATCCGTTTAAAGAATTGTTCCGGTTTTATGCTAAAAAATATTGTTGTTATTGTATTTAAGAACATGGTTAATAAAAGGGGGCTGCTGTGGCCAATCTTTCCACCAAGAAATTGTGTGATGGTGTCTGTTATTGGTTGGGAGTAATTGGGGGTTGGTGGATTAATTGGGTATGGCAGAAGAACGCTTCTCATGCTGTACCCTGGTCATGTGGGATTGTGTGACTGAAGCATAGCTTGTCCTTCTTATACCCCAGAGATGTAGTCATATAACATGAACTGTACACAAATTTTATACAGCATTGTCAACCCAAGGGTGGGTTTGTGGTCAAGACATTTTTTATGTATGGGGATAGTTCTAATTTTGAACTTGGGGCCCCAAGACCAATGATTACTCATTTAAATTCTTGAATTTGTCTTTCAGGTATAAAGGAAAAACATATCGTGCCACAGTTGAACTGGTGAGAACATCAGACCAAGTGTCTGAGTTCTGTCGAAAAACCTGCATTAAACTGGAATGTTGCCCAAACTTGTTTGGACCATTTATGGTTCTTGATCAGTGCTCTGAAAACTGCTCTGTGCTTACAAAGACCAAATATAGTAAGTGATATTCAGAAAAAAGAAAATCTGTACTAATCTGTACATCCAATGCTGTAGGACACCTGAAATAAGCAATCAGTGCCAACATAGAACTCTCAGTATACCAAGTTGTTAGGACTCATGAATGACACTTTTGCAGCAACTCCAATGATTGCTGGCCCTGCAATATGGGCTTTAAAGAGGAACTAAACCGAAAACCTAAAAAAAATCCATCTGAAGGTGTCTTGCATCGGGTCCCGTGTCGTCCCAGCATCTGTCCCCGAGCCGGCGCTCTGGGCTCCGCAATCTTCTCCTCTTCTTCCTGGTTCTTCTTCCTACATCACCCGACCCAGGTGCGTGATCGGGTGACGTAGGATGGAAATAAAAATTTTCCGATCTCACTGCGCACGCGTGAGATTGGCAGATTATGTTTTGCACGGAGAAGCTCCTTCTGCGCATGTCTGTCATGCTTCGGCATGCGCAGAAGGAGCACCTAAGAGCCTCCTGGGATGCATGACGTAGGTATCCATGCATGTGCTCCCATTCAAGAATTAAGGGGCGGTGCTGCACCTTTTTTTTTTTTTTTAAAGAGTGTTGCACTTAAATAAAAAACAAACAACAGAATTTTTACTTTACATAAAAGGGTTGTCTACCCTTTTTTTTTTTTAAAGCCTAGTAGTGCTGTGATATGTGTGCATTGAACCCCCTGCACTGCATACCTTTACAGCACTATGCAAAGATTGTCGGGGCTTTTCCTGCTGCTGCTTTTTGCATACTGACAGTGGTGTTCAGACAATACAATCATAGACTAGCAGCCAGAAAACAAAACAGATGTTTAGTAACCCTTATATAGAATGTCTATAATAGAACTAATGCTTTTAAAACAACACATTTCATTATTTTGCAAAACTGAATATTTCTTTAAAATCTACTAAAGACATAATATTAAGGCAAGTTAGAATTTCTAGTGGGGCCATAAAACAAGTTTGACATTGTTTAACATAAACCATACAATAATATTCTGAAATTATTTCTTTTGAAAGTGAGTTTAGATCTATACACTGGAACACGCATAGAGCAAATGAAGTCTGAATTAGTTGCCTGCATATTATATCTAGGTTGCACCCTCTACAGTCAGCAGGGGCTCAGAATTGGTTCTGCCATCAAAATCTCAGCACTCTCTGTACAGATCTTTTTTATTATATATGTTCTATGTGAAATGTAACTCACTTTCCTTTACTGTTAGTATGTAACTTGCATTTCTATTAAGCATTTCATTCCCTATTTTATTTAGCTCATTATTATGGAAAACGCAAAGCAAGGAACTTTACCAATCCATCTGGAATTTTGCGTAGTATAGAGGCTGCACTAAAAAAACCTGCCAAGAAGAGGAGGAGGAAGAAGCATTTCTTTGTCCATAAGAAAAAGCGGTCATCCAATTCTCTAGACAACACTCCTGCAGGAAGTCCTCAGGTAATTTATTCCAAAGGCTGTCACAGATCATTTCAGGCCTACTCAATTACAGGTATAACTGGAATGTGGTAGGCTTAAGTGACTGGGCCAGAAATACAAAGAAAATACTTCCAATCAGCATTCTTAGAGCAGATAGGCTTAGATTATAAGCACAATAGTCAAAGCAGTGCAACTGCTAATGAATAGCATACTTTACATTGTTATAACCAACATTTAAAGGGTAACAATGCTCGATAAACTCTCCAATACCAATGTCATTATCTATATTTTGGCTTCCCCGGTTCTTTCTCCCATATTCAAAACAAACACAGTCAATACTCAAATATTTTTTAGTTCCTTTTTTCATTATACATCCTATTTCATGTCATCACTGGCTCTCCCTGCTCTTGCCTTGTCTTGCTCCTCACCTTGTGGTTGGCTATGTAGATTTCCAAGAGGCAGCAAAGATAGAAGATTTAGGTATTGTCAATATTTATACCATCAAAATAATATGTATGAAGACATTTGTATTCTCTATACCTACCAAGGCTAAAAAGATAAAATCTAAACACATGAAAGAATTGTAATTATGTGTTATGGACTTTTTTCCCTTTGCTTGATCTTTTTAAAGCAAAAATAGTGTGATGGCACCTGGCAGCAACATTGAAGTCCTGGCATTTACATCCCTTCAGGACTGTTTTTGGCTATTCTCCGGGCCAAAATCATACTGGTTCCCTCAACACCCCTCTGTGCACTCGTCAATAAATAACTAAATGACTGTTATCGTAGAGCCTAGAACTGTGTAGAACTCAATAATCTGTATGTTCAGCA
>NC_092865.1:69961383-69964900 GCF_032062135.1 Pyxicephalus adspersus | reverse complement strand
ATGTTTTTTGTTTTTTTTTAATATTGTGATATTTGCATAACAAACAGTGAACTTTTATGGTGAAGGAAGACTATGCAGACTTTCTTGATAAAAAAACAAAAAGACAAAGTGGTCAAATATATTGCACCAGTCTCGACCAATGAGGGTGCAGACGTTTAAAGTAATTTACTAGTCCAAGGGTGGTAGCAGAAAAGGTACCAGTTTCGACCAGGCCTTTAGCACTGTGGATTTGGGTGCACTTTGGCCTCTAGACTGAAGCATACTGATGATAGGGCTTAGTGGTGGAATCTAGCTTTTAAAACTGTTGGCAAGCATAGACTGTCAATCATTGGAAATACACTGTATTGGTAATAATAAACCAATGAAATCTATACTCTACACACATTAGCTACACTGACATAAAATATTATAAATGGCAATACAGTTTCTGTATGTATCATGGTCAACTCTTTGCAGGATATCCGTATTGAAGTGACGGAACCTCTGGCCCTGAATGGAAGCCCACTGGACTGGAGCGTCGGTGATGTAGTAGAGTACATCAAGTCGACAGACTGCTCACATTTGGCTAAACTTTTCCAAGACCAGGTAAAGCACCTTTACAAAATCGTTGATATTTTTTCATTTTACAATTTATATAAAAAGGAAAAAATGTTATCAACTAAAAAAAAAATCATCTTTACCTTCTCGACCTCTGTTACATTCTAAGATTAAAAGGCGCTCTTGTTATTGAAATTCTGGCCTATGTTAATGAGCCTTTGCTTGTGGTATTTGCATGTACCATAGTCCACATTTACCATACCACTAGCCCCAGGTAAAACCTACCTAAAGTTGGTCAAGAATGTCAAATGGACCTGTATCAATAAATTCTGATGGACGTTCACCTGAGATTCCAGAACATAACTAAACACTGATTAAGCAATATCAGTTATTACTGAGCAAATTGGAATTAAAAGAATAATTCTAGTCCCCCTATGTAGCACTGGCTCTAAACTGATCAGCTGTAAAAGTTTTAAAAGATCTCTGGATCAATACAATTCTTCAGAGCTTACCAAAAATAAGGGTTTTTTTGTTTGTGTGCATTTACACTTATTTTAGTGTATTTGGTGATACTGTTTTGCTTGATGAACAGCTGCACAAACATCACATAATGTGAAGCACGGAATATAACTGGGGATTAAGGACTTAAAGTAAAAATAACAGAGACTGCTGATCCAGGGAACATCCGATTGCCTCATGGGATCACAAAGAAATTTTTTTCCCCTGTTGGAGCAAATTGTACCAGGGAGTTTTTTTTTTTGCCTTCCTCTGGATCAGCTATAGGGTTTTATATCCCTTTATTTCCCGAGTGGTTAAACTTGATAGACTTATGTCTTTTTTTTAACCTGACCTACTAAGTACAAATGTGCAACAACATCAAATATTTTGGGGGTTATAAGTAAGCTTATGTGCATTTTAGCATGTGTGTTAAAAACTAAATACATGTAAAACATTGGCAGCCAAACGTTTAAAACATTACCTTGATCTACAATACAATATTACAATCTACAATGGTATACTATTCTGATCTTGTAATAAAGTACCAAATAAATTAAGTAGAATACTACATTCTTGTGCTTACATGCTTTTTTTCCCCTCAATCAGGAAATCGATGGAAGGGCACTCCTGTTGCTCAGTCTACCTGCTGTACAAGACTGTATGGATCTGAAGCCTGCAATGGCAATTAAACTGTGCTATCACATTGAAAGAGTCAAACTGGCTTTCTACCAAAGCTTATCTAGCTAAGTTACTGTGCTGTATGACGGTGGAGATAAGGTGATCGGGACTGGTAGGACCACTGCAGACCTGTACGACGAGCCTTAAGTGATTTGCACTTTGTATAGAACTGTCATTTTGTTTACACGTCTTCACAGAAATTTCCGTCCAGACTTTGGAAACTTGAGGAAAGTCTGTAATTGGTTACTTGTAATGTTTGCTACCTAATTATCTAGGTGTGATTGTAACACCTAATACTGACCTTTTAAAGAGTTTCTGAGCACAGCTGTAAATTTACCTTGCTTGAAACCAAAGTGTTAAATTACTTAAGGCTGGAGCCACACTTGTATGTTTTAGCAAGATGCGTTTTGCATTAAAATAAGTGGAAATAAATGAAACACTTGGTAAAAAGTGTTCAAACCAAGTTCACATAATATGCCTTTTGATGCAATTCATTGACTAATAATGCTTCTTCTACAAAATTGCACAAATGTGGTTTCAGCCCAAAGGATTAGTGCAGTTTCCCATATAAGTGCACCAAACGCACCCCCATAAGAGGCTATCCGGTATTCTTTTTTTGTGGAGAAGCACCATCATGTGGACTCAGATTTTCAGGAAGCTTCTGGGAAGGAAAGAACACGGAAATTATCAAGTTCCCATGAATCTGCATCTGCTTATGTACCAAGTAGTGATGGGGGCCCTATGTATGATTCACTTTGATGGGAAAGTGCATTTATCCTTTAAAATGTGATGTGATGGTAATGAAACAGGGTACATAATTCCATGTTTGAATTAGCAAAATGTGTATATGGCAAATGATTAATTTTGTATCTTTTGTCAGACTATTGAATATCAATATGTATTTATCTGACACTACTGACAAATTGTAAAATTTATATTTAAGTATGACATAAATTCATTTAGTTATTTTTTTTGTACTTGTTGGAATAGCAACAGCTTTTTGTTGCTTTTTTATTAGCTGAACAAATAGTGGATATTTTCAGTTGCTTAAAAAAATGTTGGTAGCTGAATGTAGATGAAAGGCTAATTATGATGCAAAAATGTGATTTTTTTTTTTTTTTTTTTAATATTGTTTTTTTGTTCCTGTTTTCCTTGGTCATTTATGACTGGGTCAGGGATAAATATGCTTGCCCTGTGAAATGTGGGCTTAAAGTTGTCATTTACCATTTCTGTATTTAACTTAGTAATGAGTTTACTAAATATTGCGTTGAGTGTGCCCTTGCTTCTGATTATTTTATGCATATCCCTTTATAGTTTGATTAGGTGTAGATCTGAATACATTATTGTAAACCAGTCACAAACCTAAACCTAGGTAATGCAAGTCAGCGTATGATCAAAAAATTTACAGATTAGCTTCAGGGAAAATTACATATTGGTGGTCCGTAGGTCAAATCTTGACCATTAGTCCTAAAAATCAAGGTGAACCTGTTCTCCCCTCTTCCTTAAACCTTTTGTACCCCACCTTTATTGTAAAATATGGCCTCACTGACAATTGGGAGGAGTTCCGGAGCTGGGGTTGGTAGATTATTTTTATTTTACATGAAGATATTTCATGCTATAACTTTGCATCAGCACAGCATGCTTGCTGGTTTAAAATAAATGCATAACAAAAATAAGACTATTGCATCCCTAAGTATACAGCTACATTACAAACAATCCCTAATCAATTGATGAATTCAAAGACTGTCCAATGCGATGATAGCAATATTAGAATCATTCATCCACACCAGTGCACAAAAGTTCA
>NC_092865.1:69901827-69958834 GCF_032062135.1 Pyxicephalus adspersus | reverse complement strand
CACACTTTGTTCCTCAGTCTCTGAAAATATAAAAATGTTTCCAGAGACAGAAATTTGGCTTCTGCATGCATCGTAAGAAATATTCGGCTTGCACACTGTAAACTCCAAGGAGCAATTTCTCAATTATCTATTGGGGAATACAGCTTCTTAACCCTCATACAATATATTATAAACAATTTGTCCCCTGCCAGGCCCTATAGTATCTATGTGGACTACTCAGACTTTAGGTATGACAGTAGTATCCTATAAAAAGATCTAAAACTTTTGGGGGTTATCTGAAGCCAATTACCTTTCTCCCCAAACTTATAAAATAAATAAATCTTGCTGCAGTCTTTAATTTTGTAAATGTTTAGTACTAAATGTATCATTACTTTGGTACACTTCTTTCTCAACCAAGTTCTATTTTCTATGTTCAAAGTATCATCAATCTTCATGCAGATCCACATAATTTCCTCCATTTCTTGTTCAAAGACAAGATCAACATTACAAGAAGAGAGTTAATGATCCAAAAACTTTTTTTAGAGGATCCCCCAGTTTGATCCAGTATGGCTGCCGATGCTGAAAATGAGTCATTAAGGAAAAGTTTCCTACATTACCATGAGATTTGCAGAATTACGACTGTTGTATTCTTGTAATCTAAAGTGCTGTTACTGAGCCGTTACTTTTTGGAACATATAAAACATGATTTCTCATTGTCTGGTAGTTTTTCCAGGCAACTTCCTATTTTCCATTCTGAAAAAGGGGACTGATCTGTGAAAACTGAACATAAGGTAAAAAACAGATATTGGAAGCTCTCCAAGGCTGGAGAGGATACACTTTCATCAGTGAACCTGAGTGATCCAGCAAACCTGGAATGAAGTTTTTCGACGTCATATGCTAGCAAATGTTTTGAATCTTAGACCAGATCCATTCCAGGTTTGCTGGATCACCCAGTATAACTGTTGAAAGTGTATCCTTTCCAGCCTTGAGGAGCTTTAATAAGTCAGGTCCAATGTGACTATACCAACTTGGCAGATCCAATTGGCTGGGGAGTATATCACATGTTTTTCATTCCCTGCTCTGTTGCACAAATATACCAGATTAAAATTTTTATTATTAACGGTAAACCTGCACAAAGTACAGCTATGTAAGCAATGCCTATAAAGCCCGCACAACATCCACCTTTTATTCTATTATTATTCTTTTATCCTTATTCTATTATTCTTATACCAGCAGTAAGGATGTGAAATGTGAAATCTAATTATTTTTTTAGGTCTGATTTTCTTAAATCTGACTCCAATATATTATATAATTATTATTATGAGTTTATTTGTGTTGATACCTTTCACAAGATACATACCAGCAAAGCATTCATGCGTATCTAAATACAACTTTTGAACTAAACAGGTTGTTTTCTGTGCATTGTTTTGTTTTTCTTTTTTTCACAAATATAGAAATTAGAACATTTCAACTTTTTTCTTTCAATTAGAAAAGAACAACACATTTTGCTTTATTTATTGTAGATGTGCAGTATGGATGACTTTTCCATACATATGTTTGTAGCAGAAATAGAACTTCTAATATCAAACAACAATGCTTTATTTCTTGATAATAAGGAATAGAGCTACTCAGGCCTCAGATTATTTATTTTCAGCAATTTGAGGTTTTTCTCAAACTCCATTGTCAGCTTTATTTGGCATGCAGGTGACCCATTTGAAGAAACCAGAGCTGCAGCAAATAGCATGCCATTGCCAACTTTTTGAATACAATACCATTTCCCTAATCTTGCTAACCTGTAATAGTATGCACATAGTACAATCATGGGTCAGTGACATAATGTTTGGAATCCATCGTATTGCCATAACAGCCATTGAACAGAATTTTCAGAAGGAACTCGTGGCAATGGCAGCTTCCATGTTTTTCTTAGAAAAGGTTGCGTTTAAATTGTAACATTTTATTTTTTTGTGTTGGATGGTTGATTTTATGTATATAGGACTGTATAAAAGAAAACACAATTGAATTATTTGAACTTGCTTTCCTAAAATTTGGAGTTTTTAATAAATTTGTAATATTTAATCTTTATGTTGTGTTTCTTTCACTCTATATGACTATAATGTATGTATGATCTATCATGTCATGAATTGGAATCACAACCCTTTAAAACGGTTGCAGTAAAAGTAAATACAGGCTTTGTATGTCTAATAATTTGTATGCAAAATACACTCAGGTTTTCTGATAATAGGCACTCTCTGTTTGGAAAAATAGAGAATTGAGGTATTCAAGGTTAAGCAATAGTATACAAGTGATATGTCCTTAAAGGGGACCCTTGACCAGGCTATCGACATTCAAGCATTTACCGTATTTTTTGCCATATAAGACGCACTTTTTCTTCCCCAAAACTGAGGGGGAAAAGTTAGTGCGTCCTATACGACAAATGTGTTAAAAAAAATAATTAAAATATTATACTCACCCCATACCCGGATCCTGCGTGTGTCTGGCTGCAGCGTGTCTCTCTTCTCTCCTTTGCCAGCATCGTGTTTTCTCCTGTCTGTAAAGCAAAGCGAAAGAAGCCGGCACAGCGCCACCTGCTGTTCCCTGTCCTAACTGCCGTACAATAGAAAAAAAGCACAGAGTGATCAGAAGGGGAATTTGAATGACAGAGTGATCAGAAGGGGAATTTGAATGACACAGAGTGATCAGAAAGGGAATTTGAAAGGTACAGAGTGATCAGAAAGGGAATTTGAATGGCACATGAGTGATCAGAAAGGGAATACTGGTATGAATGGCACATGAGTGATCAGAAGGGGAATAATCTTTCAGAATCTTTTTTTCTAGATTTTCCTCCTTTAAAATTAGGTGCGTCTTATATTCCGGAGCATCTTATACGGCGAAAAATACGGTACATATGGAGCTGCAGGCACTGTGAATTAGATTACAGAATAGAAGCCTGGAAAGCTGTCGAGCTGCTACTGGGAGAGAAATTAAATAGTTGAGCTGTTGAGTAAAACATTTTTTGACTTCTACTTTGAATTTCAACAGTGAATTGCTCCATGGTTCCTGCAGTTACAGAGGTCAGTAAGACTTTTTTTACCCCCCCATGTTGCTTGTTAAGAATTGTTGGAAGGCTCCTGCAGATATACATCCCAGTAGTTGCTGACCCGTTGCTGACTCATTTTTGTTTTACTGGAAACAGCAACACAAACAGGAAATTATTATCATATATTTCATATAATATCATAAATAAATTCATTATACAAGCATTAAACATAACACTACCACCTAGTGCCAGACCTACTTTGTATAACCAGCATTCTAATAAGGGAATGTCAACTCTAGAATGCTCATAGCAAAGTTAAAGGCTCCCTTTAAAAGAGAAATGTTTCAAAACCAATTTGCATGCTTGTCTTTGTGTTTTATATGCTAAATACAAGTTATCCAAGATCCCTGTAAGTACAGAGAGAAAAAACAACCAGTTCACCCATAACCATATTAAACTAAGTGTGATTGCCACAGCTGATATTTTGTGCTTTCAAACCTTTTACACTTGTACAGTTGCCAAACAGGCAGCCAGTGCATAGAACAAATATTTCAAACATTTTTAAATGATCTATCGCCCAGCTATCATACAAATCCCTGTATCCAATAAAAAACAATTAGCCACCCAAACATGTTACCTACAATTCATATGGCCAATTGTTTCTGGCACAAGGAGCAGAGATTTACCTGTGCAGTTCAGTTGTGAAGGATCTTATGCCAGCCCTTCTCTTTTCAGAAAACTCTGCATCGTTATATATTGTATAATATTAGAAATACAAATCTGTATAGGAGGGCTGCCCTCAAGCAGGGCACAGTTGCCGTTAATGTTAAAATGGAACTAGACAAAAAATAAAAAAATCACTTACCTTTAATCCTGCAGATCCCTCGATGGTCCTTCTCATTATCTGGTCCTGCGTCATCCTGGAATTGTGCTTCATCTGCTCTGGGTGCCACCATCTTCAGGCTTCTCTCCTGGTCCTTTTGCTACATCACCCTATCTCGCACTGTAGTCGCAGGTGTGAGATCGGGTGATGTAGCCGCTGTGTTGTGAGATCGGCATTTCTTTCCCCTTGGTGGAAAAATGTCCCTTTAAGACTTAATGATACCTACGCCATGCATCCGGGGAGACTGCCTGCTACTTCTGCACATGCTCTGCTCGTGGGCATGCACAGAAGGAGCAGCCAGAGCCTCCCAGGATGCATGACGTAGGTATCATTAAGTCTTAAAGAGGCCTTGCACTTTAAAACTCTATACTGGATGGGATGGAGACTTTTTGGAAATGAAAGATTTACATATTTGAAAATTGTTCTTGCAAGGTAAGGAAACACAAACAACTGAAACAAACAGGCTTAGAAAAGATTATAAAATCCTGCAAGTCTTGTGTTTCTTGTTTAGGTAAGGGAGCCACTTCTTCGTGTGTAGTCCTGGAAAGTAATTGTGGAAAGTTTCCCAAGAAAAACTACAAATGATTGGGTAAATGTTTATTCTGAGTTGACAAGTGCTGTTTTTTATATAAAACTAAACAAACCAAAAAATCCTGAAACATTAAAAAACAGATGCTATTTTTACTGGAAATCAACAACAAACAATTGCACTTACATTGAGATAATCTAGGTTCAGTCATATAAATTCTTTTCATTACCAGCAGTAATACCGTGTTTCCCTGATTTTAAAACATCCCCATTAAGTAAGCCACCCCCCATTTTTGAAAAAAAAATTAAAATAAGACACTTACCCGTTAATAAGACATCTGATCCTGCGTGTGTGTCCTTTATGCTGGCTGCAGCGTGTGTGTTCTTGATGCTGGCTGCAGCGTGTGTGTCCTCCAGAGTGCCTCCTACTCCTTCAGAGCCAAACTGAAAGTAAAAAGCCTGCACACGTGCAGGCTTTTTGATTACTACACTGACGTCACGCTGCACCTTTCTTGTTTTTCCGTCCCTAGTACAGTGCGTGAATTTAGTGCAATTCAAAGGCGAAAATTGTCATTCAGAATATAAGAATTTATTAGAATATTATTATTGTTTTATTAAGAAAAAAACATAAAAATTGCAAATAATGTCCACATTTTTCTGTGGGCCACCAAAATTTTCTCGTGGACCACCAGTGGTCCATGAACCATTGGTTGGCAACCACTGGTCTAGAGAGATAAGGCCACCTGTCAGCGAATTTCAAAACAAATTGATGGCTCCATAAATAAAACCTTTAATGTAGCTGTTCCCCTTTATAGCAAGTTATTTGCACATTAAAAGCAGAAGTAACAACATATTTAAAAGTAATGCAGCCAAATAGTTCCCAAAATTGCTTTTTGCCTCACGTTGTTCTATTCATATCTTAAAAAAAAAAAAAAAATATATACATGAAAATAAAGATCTCAGACACTCCCACCCATTAATGTACAACTATCAACATTTTAACAGTTATTTGCACTCACAAATTAGGAAACAAGCAAGTGAGAAATGTTTGATTGTGCTACAAAACAGAATGAAGCTTAGCCCCTATCAAAGTAACACGGTGTGCTTCGTAGTAAGGCTAGGTTCAGACCCATGGTGGGAACAAGCATTTCCATGGAGGTCCTGGTGGCTAGAACCTTACTAGTTCCTTAGCCGCCTAAAGAATCAGCATTTGCACATTTGATATTGGTTGGTAGTGAGCTGTACTAAAACAAGAAACTGTCGCCCCCATTCATTCTGTATTGGGCTGTCGCAGGTGATACACTACATCTAGCGTATTACCCGAAGTTCAGTGGTGTGAAAGAACAGTAATCACATTGCAATCTCACCTCCATTCTGAGCAAGGCCTTAAGCTGGGTACACACGTGCAATAATTGTCCTTGGAAAGGATTGTTCACGATCCTTTCCAATGACTAAGGACTACACGATGCATGAATGAGCTCTGTACATACAGCACCGTTCTGCTCTATGGAGAGGGGAGGGGGAGAACGACAGAGCGGCACCCCACTGTGCTCTCACCCCCTTCACTTCCATTACGATCGTTCGTCATCCGTTGATCCGCCAGGATGGTTCTGACTTCGTTCTGACTTTGGACGACGGGCGCTATACACACGCCAGATTCTCGTTTCCGATATCGGCCCTGAACAGATAATCGGACGAGAAGCATTGGACGTGTGTACGTAGCTTTCGACTATTATGAAGCTTCTGAAAAGCTACACTGGTACTACAAAACCATCAGGTGCATATATGCACTGTACACATCCTCATCATTTGGAGAATATGTAAACAGCAGGATTTAAGTATAGACATTCTACCAGAACAGAGGTGTTTATAGCTGCTGGGCCCCACACGCCCAGGTAGCCCATAACAAAAGCTGCTGTCGTTCTTTCCCTGCTTAACCTCCCTGGCTGTATTCCCGAGTGTGGCTCGGGGTTCATTTTCAGTACCAAAAGCAGTAACCCCGAGCCACACTCAGGGTGGAATTGTAAAGAACTTACCTGGTCCCCACAAGCCCTCGCGTCTGGGATGCAAGGCCAGGGGACGCAGATACTCTGAAGATTCTATTTTCAGAAAACTCTGAATCATTGTTATATATTGTATAATATTAGAAATACAAGTCTGTATAGGAGGGCTGCCCTGAAGCAGGGCCATGACCGTTAAAGTGGAACTAAACTAAAAATAAAAAATTACACTTACCTTTAATCCTGCAGATCCCTTGAATAATCAAGCGCTGTACACCCACTTGTTTCTAATGAGGGATTACAAAAGGGGGTTTCTAAAGTGGATTACATTACAGAGGAAGGAACAGTAAGTGTGATGTCTGAAGAAATAGAATATTTAATGTTATCCCAATTTCTGAGGTTATGGCCAAAGTGGGGGCTTATGTTAGATGAACGTAAATAGCAGCAGAGCCAAAAAAGTGCGTGTAGCCCGGTCCAATGTCATGATTGGGATTCTAATTATAAAACAGGGGGATCTTTATTAGCTGATTGATAATATTTTAGAAAATTGGGTGCACCTTACCCTTCTTGGTGTTTGTAAGTGAACATAGTCTGCCTGGAATTTCTATTATTAGTCTATTATTAAAGATAAAAGAGCTGGCCCATTTTTGAAAAGCACTAATGAGGAAAGAATATGAACATGAAGGGTGCATAATAAATATGTCACACTTTAATGGTGGTGGATTGTATTGAGCTATTTATAAATATAATATAATAATCTAAAGGGCAGGATACTTTTCTGGAGCTTTGTATTTTTGGAATTATTCCATTTTAATTGTATGTTGTCTAATGTTCACATTCAATTTTGCATTCTTTTTGTTAAGGTTATCAATAAAGACATTTTGAAATTTCTGTTATTTGTCAAAATAGCAAATAAAAAAATGCCTGTAAGCTATTTAATGATTAGATTGTTGTTCATGTTACTCCAATGTCAGAATGTTTAACCCCCTTTCTTTTATCTCCTGCTTTTTCCTTGGGTAATGACGCTTACTTAGTGCAGCTGTGCTCTTAGTCATAGCCATCCATAATCATCAAAGTAAAAGCTGTGACTTTCACTGCACACATATATTCACAGGAACTTCACACAAACCGTAGACTTCTTCTAGGACTAAAGTGTACAAGGATGTGCACAGTGTAAATGAGAAAACATAATTGTAACGGGAAGACTGTATTTTTACAAATGCTATCCTTTTTTTTACCATTTTTTACACAATTACGTCATTATGTTTTTTTTATAACATACATTTTTCAAAAATGTATATACATTTTAACAGACATTACAAACAGATATGGGTAACAGCATATTCCAAAAGGATTGTAGTAACACTATACAAGAATGACAGAAAGATCATATCAGAGTCACATATATGTCAAAAACAGTGAACATTACTTGGCATGAAATGGTACTGAAAGAACAAGGTAGGTCAATGTACATTTGTCGAATAGGGAGTACTCCACAGCACACTTGCATCTAATTACCATAGTATTGTTACTCTGAGGAACCTATATATCGCCTTTATTCTGGGGATTCAAGAAATTCCTTCCAGTAAAACCAGGTGATCCCAAACTTCTCGATCTGGTCATGAATGCTAGCAGTGAGGTCCTCCATGAGCATAATCTCGTTAATATACATAATTAGGTTTTAGTTCTTTAATGTCTGGTAATACATATCTAGCAACTAGGTTTTCAAAACATATAACCTTACAGTAGATAGTAGTATTTTAATCTTTGTAAACTAAACAAGGGATTAAATTGTTATTTACAGTCTTATTCAATGCCATAGGATCCACAAGAATAGAGTAGAACCCCGGTTATCCAGAACTCAGATAACCGGAAAACTCTGATAACCGGATGGTTAGATATCCGAGTTCCGGATAACTGGGGTTCTACGGCAATCAAAAAACCAGAGCAATCAGCAGAAAAGGAATTCCTGATGGCGCTTAGCCGTCATCAGGGTTTCCCTTTTCTCAGCCATTCAGCACTAGAGGTGAATGGGGACAAGTCCAGTGCTGAATGGCAGAGAATAGAAAACCTCAGATATCCCGAATCTACACTTATCCGGAATTAGCCAAATCCAGTGGGTTCTACTGTATTATCAATGGCAATATTTTTTTTATATGCTGGATGTACTGTCAAGTGCTACACCATGTGTCTCCCACCACCATGACATTGACTCATTACTAAGACTTAAACCGTGCACCTGACATTTAGAGTAGGAATGTTTCAAACTTTTTTTAAAAAGGGACATTAGAAAGCATATTTTGGTGGCAGTATTGATGGACTCAATCCATAAGTCACAGGTAGTGTCTGTAGCCGCCAAAAATTAAGAACTAGCCATCTTCACTTTTGTATTTTAGGTGTTTTTGGCATTGTCTGCCTTACATCTAAGGCTGCCACCCTCTTTGACCTGATATCTGGAAGGTCATTGATTGCCATTTGGTGCATTAATAATATTATTATTATACAGTATTTATATAGTGCCAACAAATTATGCAGTGCTGTACAAAATCCATATTCATGTCACTAACTGTCCCTCAAAGGAGCTCACAATCTAATGTCCCTACGATAGTCATATATCTTTATTACAGTCTAAGGTCAATTTTAGGGGGAAGCCAATTAGCCTAACTCCATGTTTTTGGAATGTGGGAGGAAACTGGAGTACCCGGAGGAAACCCATGCAAATACGGGGAGAACCTGCAAACTCCATGCAGCTAGTGTCCTGACCGAGATTGGACCCTGAACCTAGCACTGCAAAGGCCAGAGTGTTAACCATTGAGCTACCATGCATCACTGACATTCAGTTTTTAGTTTACACAAAACATTTACACTTGCATTGTGGTTGCTCAGTCTGAAACTCAACAATATTTCCGGTGTTCCTCATAGGACCCTCACCATATCATTGATGTCCAGTTCATTGTTTATCTGTATATCTAACTGCTAAATCTTGTCGTGTAGCATTTCCCCTCCTATGTTGGGCCATTAGTTGGCATTGGTGGCATTGATAGTGGGAAAAAAGTTCATTTTTGGTAATTAGATCCATAACGTCATATGGCTGCTAAAATTAAACAAAATAAAGCCTGTATTTGACAACAATCAACATTTAAGACACTGAACAGAATACCACTACCAGCAGACCTAAATGGATATTTATTTCCTGATATAACCTAATCAGCTTGTGAGGGTCTTATACCATGCACTATAAAGTAGTTCTTTTTTTTAACATGCAGCAGCAAGCTAGTGTTACAAAGCTAAAAACAACAGAACAAGAGACAGAACAAGATTTGGTCAAGAAATAAAAATGATTTTGAACAAATTCTTCTTTCTCATCCATATTTGGACTATAGGTCACATCGTGTTGTTAAGGACTGGAAACAATTGTTATACTTGTACAATACATATCCTGAAATTGCTCCCTTTTTTCAAAGAAATAGCTTTTAAAACTGAAAAAAAGGTAGATATAAAAGACACAAGGACACAAATCTTACCCTTTGATATATAAATGATTTAACTTTCAAGCTAAGAAAAAAAAGATTCTATAACGAGAATTTTATTTTGTGCTAATATTTTTATTGATTCCACTGCGGAGCGCATTTTTTGTTGAGTTAGATCTTACACTTGTTTTTAACTAATTTTTGGGTGGTAAATCCAGGAATTACCCCAGTTTTTTGCTATCACATCCAGTTTTTACGATACAGGGTACCCTCCATTTTTGTCAAAAAACATACAAATTTTACATACAATGAAAAAATAATGAAATAACTAGAATGTACTGTTTATTTAAATTTCTTTTGTTCATACCAAGTATTTATTGTTACTCTATACCATTTTTTTTACAGTAAAACATTTGAAAATTATTCAGGTAAGCGGTTAAGGTAAAAATTTATGCCTATAGCTTTTCCTGGAGTGTTCCCGCAGGATGCTCCAACAATAGTCAGCCTTTATATGTACATCTTATCTACCCTAATACGGTCCTTCCATGACCTTCAAATCTTGGTGGAATCGTTCACTTTGCTCATCAATGATTGCACCAAGGTTTTCCAGGAAGTTAGAAAGATGGCTATGCCGAAAATGCACATTGGTGCTCATATTGCAACCAAGCATTTTGTAGATCTCCAAGAGTTTCTAGACAATTTCTGTGTAATTATTTGCTTGTGTGTTTCCAAGAAAGTCCTTGACAATGGCTCTGAATGATAACCAAGCATTCTTTGCCCATTCTGACATTGTCCCGATGAAATGTTCATCTTTGATGAGCTGCCGAATCTGTGGACCATCAAACACACTGGCCTTTATTTTTTCAAATGACCGGCTAGGAAATACCAAAATGAGGTACTTGAAATCTCCTTCAGTTGGCAAAGCTTTAACGAACGGCTTCATCAGACCCAGTTTCATGTGCAGAGGTGGGAATGTAATATTCTTTCTATCAACAAGTGGCTCATGTAAAATGTTTGGAAGGTCCAATGTTGGAAGGTTTTAGGGCAGATCTTGGAGTTCCTTTCCACCCAATGCCTCCCACGAGGACTTGGTGTATCCACATTGCTGACCAGGAAGGAAGCATACCACTTTAAGGTCAACACAGATGACCCAATTGTGTTGGTGATTTTGCAACAACTCAATGACTCTCTTTATGTCTGCATATTATTCACAAACGAAACAGAATAGCCAATTGTGACTGACCAAATATATTGCCATTGTGAAGGACACACTTTAAGCTCCGCTTTGAGCTATCGATGAATATTCGCCATTCAGTTATAGTTATGGAATTCCCAATTCCTCCATTATGTCAGGTATGTTATGGCAATACACAACGCCAATGTCAGTTCTAAAGTAGTGCAGAAATGCAATTTCACTGGTTCGAAAGTACGATACCTTTGTTCGTACTGTTTTTCTCATGCAGTCTTGATGCTAGGAGTTCTGAAGCCTTCTTTGATTGTCCCAAATCACGTGCCAAATCACTCAACTCATGCTGATCAAATCCCTTACGAACAGAGTCCTCTTCAATTTCAAACTCTTCATCATTGTTGCCACCTAGTTCATCACCGTATTTATGTTCTTCAAGAACATGAACGAAAACCAGCACTGGGATTTTATCTGAATGGGCCACTGGGCGTATAGCCGATGGTAGACTAGTATACTCTATGTTACATTCATTTTTTCTTGTTCTATCCTGAAGTTTTCACTATTCAAAAGTAACAGTCACTGAAATGATCTCCACCATAGGTATACCAAATGGCATCTTATCCCATGTTCCCTTTGTCCACATCTGTAAACTCTCGACACCTTATGAGGGGCCCAAGACTTATCTTGATCACAAAGTTTAACTTTGAAATATACCAAATAGGCTTGCTCTACAAATGTGTTGATATTTGCCTTTGAAACTGCCACAGATATAATAAAAAGAATGAGGGTTGTTGAGACACTTACGACAAGAAACAGCAGAGCCAGACATGATCTGAAAGAAAGGAAATATGTGTGTAAGTAGAAAAATACAATTTGCTTATTCACTACATAGAGCCGCGCACAACCTCTGACCACACTGTCTTGTGTGTAAATGAATAGCCTATACAAATCCACACTATAGTAATCGCATTAATATAAGCAGTAGAGACAAAACCTGATGAGATAGAAAAAAACTAACTGATAGAAAAAACAGAATCAGCATACCTATTTTAGTGTAAATAAGCTTGAAGCTTGAAATTTGAAAAATTGAAGTCAACAAAAAAATTGTTCAAAATTGTTCCCCAGTGTTTTCTGCCTTAAAATGTTTTTGGTATCTTTACGTACCTATATGTACTTTGAATACTAGAGAGTGGTGAATGTTAGATTCACTGCTTTAAATATAATGCCATTACAGAATGTGGGTTGAGTCAAACTAATGGACATGATCAATATCTTTTGTTTCAATCGGTAAAAGACCCAACACCCAGAGACAGCTTTTAACTGAAGGTTGCCCCAAATTGGTGTCCTATTACCACAAGGGGCCAGTGGGAAATGGTACTTGTTACATTGTTGGTCAGAACGCCACCATTACAGTCAGATAAAAAGATCATAGGTTTATTTCTGTTAGCATTGGAACTATGCAGGTACCATCAAAATAGAGTTTAATCATGCACAGCTTAGGAAGCCCCTAACAACCTCTGGAAAAACTCTAATGCTGAACAGAACAACCATTGACAATGGCAGCTGTACAAGGACTGCAAGACATATATATGACATTGTGGCCACTATCATACGCAGGCAGTGCCTAATGTGCTGGGTGCAGGTTGTATTCCCAATACTCTGCGTGTCCAGTTCCTTTGATATCATCCCCTATCCTATAGAAGCAAATCCGATGTGGATGGAGAAAAGTTTATTGTTCAGTGGCAATTGCAGTTCATTATAAATATAGTAACTATCAAATTAATGGGCTTCTCTTCATGCACCAGCTAGAAGAACACATCCCGGAAGGCTTTGTGCTCCCATCCCGCCACGGAGATCCAGACACAAAGGAGCCGTGCTGCACCCTTATTATTTATTTATTTTTTAAATAAAAGGATGTTGCACTTAAAAACAAACAAAATTCCTAAAATCCTATAAATAAAATGGTTGTCTGCCCTTCTATGAAAATTCTGAGTTTCGGTCACTTTCCTGTCCCTCCCAGCAGAATAAATTGTCACATTTTCTTTTATTATTATTGAATTGAGTTCATTCTGCAGCAGATTCAGGAAACCATTTCCATTCATTCCCAGGAAAGTATTAGTAAAAGAGTGAGCTTATCCTCTCCCAGCTGCCTTACATATATCAGTACAGATACAAGGTGTTATTCCTGCTGTTTTATAAAAAGATGAATAATATTTATATTAATGAATTGCATTTGTCAGCACTAGATTCTAGGATAGAAAATGTCAGGGTGTATATGAGGACAGGGCCTGAATATCAGGAGCGCGCATTGAACACACGTAGCGGGCACGAGCGGCGGGGCCGCGCACGCAAACAAGGGACGCCTACTTTCACGCTACAACAGCGTTCCCGCCTTTTGATGTGTCACCTTGCAGCTCCGCCCCTCAGCTGCTGACAGAACGTCTAATCGTGTCACGTGTCTACACCCTGACACGTCCCCTCCCGGCTACCGTCCTGTGGTTACCGCGGTGACCAGCTGGGCTGGCTCCGGGCCCGGTAACGAAGCCATGGGCATGAGCACCGGGAATAGAAACATGACCAGCACGACGGACGTCCCGGGTTCGACTCAGGGCTGTGGCAATGGAGCTTTTATGGACAGTTTCGGGATCTTTTTGCAGGGCCTTCTTGCTGTAATGGCCTTCAGCATCCTGATGTGTGAGTATTATCAGTGTGGTTGTGTGTTACAGGATGATTCTGTGTGTGGGGGTGCTGCATGTGACTGGAAAGTTTTATCTGTGTGTAAAAGGGAGCCTTATGGTTGTATTTGTAATAGAAGTAAACCTGTGCTACAAATAACTGTGCAAAGTTAAAGTAGAACTCCAGGCGGGATTACCAAATCACAAAATTTTACCAACCTGTCCTAATCCTTCTGTCCTGACAGGATAGGAATCACAACCCGCAACAATAATTCTGTCCTGACAAATTCCATTCTCCAATTGGAATATTCTTTCTGTACTGGCAGGATTATTATCAAAATGTCAGGAAAGACCATTAACAATAGTTGTCTGATACCTTGTGGGTGTCTGACACCATTTCTGTTTGCTTTGTTGAATCAGGTATTAGTCAGAAAGAATTACAAGGTAGAGTTTACATTTTTGTCTACTATTTATCTTATTTATCACAGCTTTGTGTAATGCCCCTTTGCTCTCTTACCCCTTTTTGTCCCCATATGTGTCCATCATGTTGACATATTTGTTCAGTTGATTCACATGTTTTATATGGGTTGGTGGTTTTGTGGATAGACTGTTCATTACATCTCATAAAGATACGACTTTCATCACATCTGTGATATCATAACAGAATGTTTTATAAGTGACGTGTCAGATCCCGGTAATATGTGATTTGAAACCTCAATCAACTGAGCTATATCACTGTACTCAAACTGTGCTTAGTAATTCTGGGGTTAGGTTCACATTGGCACTAAAACTGTTGGTATCCTGACATTGGAAATGATCTAGGAATGTCAGTTGACCCCGACCATTATTAAGACAGTGGGTTTTCAGTATAACGCTCAGATTGATGTTCGGCATTGGCGTTTAGTTGGCATGCAACGTCTGATGGTTGTCGCCTGAAGGCACAGCCAGGACAATGGGACCCGATGGAAACGGACCACAGACCCATGGCCCATATATCATGGTAAGTATTCATGTCTCTGCAAGGGGAGCAGTGGGTAAGGTCAGGGGACCTTTTTGGAGTGGTTTCCCCATTCAGTGTTGCTCTTGTGATATTGTGTGTCCATACTGAGCTTTCTCTGTACACAAATGGTGCATACAATATTTATGAGAGTTGTGAATTGTATCAATAATGAGATCTGTCACATGATCCCACCAACAGAATTTTAAGCAATTATTCCTACTAAAAAGTACAAACAGATTATTTTAAATTGTACACAAGATGTATTATGTTTATTGATGAGTCTATTATACTTTGTTTTGTAATTATTGGTTTAACTAGATTGAAAAAAACAATGTACTAGGTGCTCAGCTTCTTTTATAAAGTAGTGAATCTGACATTCTATGGTGAAGAATCAATCACTGTCATTGAAAATCTACTGACTTGGAGGATTTTCTGCCTTAGAATGTTTGGTGAATGTCAGATTCATTGCTTTATATAAAGACCCCATAGTAACTCTGTACAGCACATACCTTGGATCCAGTGCATGGTTTTTGCTGTCTTATATGCATTATGGTATTGCTGAATGGGACAGGAGGAGAGGACCCTGCCCCGAAGAGCTTACAATCTATACATATCCATTATTCTCTTATGTCTCTCTCATCTTGTACTGGTGAGTGTTTCTTTGCTATAGTTTGTCTTTCTAACCACTTTCACACAATTGTAAAGCGTTGCTACTCCTTGGCAGCTGGACTTTCCAAGTTCCTCATTTTGCAATATGTAGAATTCACCTCAGGGGCTGGACTTTCTTTTCAGCATTTTTGCTGTCTATTTACTAGCCTGTAGCTTGTTAATCATCACCTGGCCACTTGGTCTTGTCTTTTGTTTTCTAGAATGACTGCCTGTTGCTAAAAGCTTACCACTGTGAGCTGCAGTGTATGGGAGGGGGAGCATGTGAGATAAAAGTGAAAGATGATTTGGCTTTGTTCAGGAAGGTAGAGGAAGGTTTCTGCTTATTTGCTAAGACATGCACATCACACAGTATTGGATCTGGAACTTCTTTCCGTTCACCAGTACAGCAGCCTTTATACTTTAACCCTTCGTTACCAAAATGAAAGATCAGTTTTGGCTTTAGATATACATTAATTGCATAATTAACAGTAAGTATTTTATTTCCACGCTTATGAACTGATTGTCTTATTGATGGTGTTGGTGCAAGGGACGCTGTCATCAGAGAGTATTTTGGAGGGTAATATGGCTAAACATTTCTTTGATAATACAATTTTCTCTGTCAGTCATGGTGATTCTTACATTTTGGTGCTTTTTAAACAATTGACCCTATTGACCTCGATATGACATTAGTGCTTTTGTTTGTATAGTGGTGTGGTGTTTGTGTACCAGCTGGGTGTAATCCTGCAAAGAAAACTTTGTTGCAGCTTTCTTGCCACTGTAACATTGGTGTAAATCAGTTCATGTTTGCTAGTTAGGTGTGCAGGCCTGTGGTTAGCTTATGGGTACACTACATGTGTCATGCCTGGATGGAAAGCAGTAAGTTTCCTGACCGTATCAGTACTATTCAGGTATTTATCAGAGTTGTAGAAAGTAGGAATGTTTTCCTGACTCTTGGTTTATAAAAAAAAAAAAAAAAACAGTTTAGCAATTTTTATTTACTACTTATAAAAATGTCTTTGTTCAAAACAATCTTTATAATTCTATTAAATCTCCAAAGCCCCCATACATCCCTCTAAATTGGCCTATTGTAATTACCAATTTAATCAGCAAAAGTTTTTATATGATCTGTTTTCTAGAAATCCTCTTCTTTCTGTAAGGGAGTTTGATGAATACCTCAGAGTTTGTGAGATCTCTAAATTATTAAGGAGATGGAAATGTGAGCAGCCTATTCTAGAGATCGTTGCTGACCTTTTTAACATAGCCAGATGGATAACTGCCCTGTTCTCTGTTAAAAGGTGAAAGTGTAGTACACAAATTAGAATATTCTGTTCTAATAAAAGGCTTTATATTGTCTTGCATAAACATAATGCATCATACTATGTTGTTTTTTTATATTATATAATGAAAAATATTTTTGTTTATGGAAGTAAATTGGGCAGTGTATTTTATAAATTAGATTGGGTCGCCGTAAATCTTTATAAGCCCCTTTTGGGTTTTTCAGTTGGAACATGGCACATCTCCTAATAAAATTGGGTATTTATCTAATAAAGCATTTAAAACCAAATTATATGTGATCCCACTGTAATGGGTTTTCCTCACTTTCTGTCCCTGTGACACCAAGATTTGAGTTTGTATCGCAGGGACAGAAAGACACAACCCAAACCTAAAATGTTTTTCTATTCCTCCAATTTAAAGATTTTTCATTACTTCCTGTCCCTTTGCTACCCTTCCATTAAGATATAAGAGTAAATCTCAAGAGGGACATTGGTAAGAACCTGTGAGGGTTTGCATCGTCTTTAAAAAAAAAAAAAAACTAGGTAAAAAATGAGAGCCTGAGTTGAGTGTTAAGGCCAAGTTATGCTGGAGGTTTTATTTGTTGCTAGAGAAAAATTGCAACAGACTAATTCAGTGTGCTGTCACTTGGGATCCAGCAGGGATGCAGGGGAAGGGAAGCAGGGGCGTCAAACTCTGGCCCGCAGTCCAAATCTGGCCCACAACGTCCTATTTTTTGTCCCCCAAAGGAATCCTAAATATGATTTGCAGATGGCCCGCCGCTGCATTGAAATAGGCCGCTACTACAATTCCCGGCATTACTCGCGTCTATAGACCAGCGGGTTCTCTGCCTATGTGTGGCCCTGCATTGGACTGTTTTATAGAGACAAATAATGCCGGGAATTTTAGTAGCGGCATTACTCCCGTCTATTGACCAGCGGGTTCTCTGCCTACGTGTGGCCCCGCATTGGACTGTTTTCTTGGCGCCGGGAATTGTAGTAGCGGTGCTATTTCAGTTTCAAGTTTGGCCCGCGACTTTGTCTAAGTTTTTAATTTTGGCCCACTGTGTATTTGAGTTTGACACACATGCTCTAAAGCACCCTTTTATTCTGTTCCATAAGTACTGAATCTTAGTAGATGACCGATTGTCTTCTTTAAGTAAGCTTTAGGTCTGTGCTATGTGTGTGCAGTGCCCAGTCGAGGGCTTTCAGCACCCAACCAAAAATTTTAAAAGCCGATCCACCCCCTACCCCCATGAATTGTGAACTACAATTGACGAGGGTTTTTCTTCTCAACATGTCTTCATGGACAGCAATAAAAACCTTACAAAGGTTCAAACTCTCCCCACTTTATCTTCAGACAAAGGTTTGCTTTTAGATGTACCTTGTGGGGTATTCATCATGTTCTTTAAAGAGTAGAGGCCACGTATTACCAGGGACCAGTTTGCACAGAATTTAGTGGCTCTGTTGTTTTTTTTTTTGCTTTGCCAAGGAAATCTATAGTAATTAAATCAATAATAATTGGGTATACATATACTTAACAAAAAAAAAGTCTTATATAGCGAGGTTTAGTCTTCAGAGAGCTTCAGCTGGGCTTTAAAGCCGTACACTAAGCAGATATAAAAGAAACAAATGAATCTAGCCCCATTATCAGTACACTTTAAATGTAAGCAGTGTAAGTAACAGAATATAACCTGGTATCGGCTTCTTTGCAGGCCACTGCACATCAAGCTGGAATGTAAAGGAAGTAGACACACACGGAATCAAATTGTTCATGTGCTGATAGGAAGAGAAAGCCAAATGACAGGGATGAGCTCATGGGCCTGGTCCAGTATGAGTAGAGAAAGTGGGTTGCATGATGAGGGCCTCCAGATTTAGAACATCTAGCAGCGGGAAAGCATATTAAAGGGGGAATCTCTGGATTGAAATATTTTATTTGTGGCTGAAGCTCAGCTTTAAACAGACCAAAATTGTAAAATTAAGTTCAAAACTAAATTAGACTTCTGTTTGCTTGCATTGGAATGTCACTTTCTCTGTTGACATGCATTCCTGAAAACTATCATGTATATCATATTCCCACCCCCTTCCTCTTTAACTAGTTAAGTGTCCCATTCTTACACCTTGCTGAAGCTCTCCGTCTCTAATCATGAAGCCAGAGAATCGTGTTGGAACTGATGGATGACACGCCTATCATGCAACTTTTAGGGGTAAAAAGCATGACGCTATGGGAGCACCTAAAAAACACTCTCCAATGAATGCTCTAATATGGAACTATTGTTTGCCACATCACCAGTTCTGCAGCGAATGAATGCAGGGTGTGGCTGGATGTTGACTTTTGGGGAATAAGGTAATGGGAAGATTTTCCATCCTGACAGAAACAGCATGTTTGTAGAAATTTGGCATACGTATGAGGCATAAGTATAGGATTAATGCTGTGAGTTTAAGTTTGTGCTAAGCTTGCTCTTAGCTTTTATTTGGAGAACAGGGAAGGTGATGTGCTAACCAAAGAGTAGGTTCTGATTTTTAAGTTCTCCAAGGCTGGAGATTATACGCTTTCAGCAGTGAAGCTGGGTGATCCAGCAAACCTGGAATGGATTTCTTAAGTCATTTGCTCGTTGTTAGAAAATTTTTTCAATCCTGGATCAGATCCATTCCAGGTTTGCTGGATCACCCAGCTTCACTGATGAAAATGTATCCTGTCCAGCCTCGGAGATCTTTCATAAATCGGGCTCAAAGAGAGGACCTTTCTGTCTATGTAAATGCAGTAGAATCTACTTAACTTATAATAAGTACTATTACTATCCTAGTCTAAATTCTCTTTTGTAAGGAATTACAAAGTTTGGTGTCAGATCAGATTATAGTTCTTAACACTAGAAAATTAAATATAGTGTTGTATATATTCAATATGTGACTGGAGTTCTTTGGTTTTATGTGTTTATGTTTTTTTCATTCGTTTTAATTTTGGTACAGCCGGTGTGCAGCATATCTTTTCCTCCAAAATGGTGTACAAAGGACACATTCTGGCATTAGGCTAACCCCTGCTTTCCACCCCTCGTGCTTTGTGTACACTGACAGTCCAGGGCGGCCAGACAAACCACACGACTGGGGAATTTCATCACTGACCTTTCTACTTATTACAAACTGTAAATAGCAGAAAAAAAGTGCTGACAGAGGGCAAACTGGAATTGCTTGCAATAAAATGCACCTTTGATAGACACAAACGAAACAATGAATTAAATTAGTTTTAAATTTTAATTGCATTCTCTTAATAATTGTTTAAACTTTAATTAAAATAAAGAATAACACTTGTGAGGTTTAAATGCCAGGCACAAATCCTTTGGTTAAAAGCTAGAACTGACACTTATTGGTGGTGGTCACCTTTACGGCACCCTTCTGCCTCCAATACATTCCTATTGGTCATTTTCTTTGGGCAAATATAAATGTGAATGAAGCAGGCAAGCTTTGTGGCTATTAGGAAGTAGTGGGGCTTTGCCCGATGTGACCAGCTTGGCTTAGCGGATATTCGAATGGTGTCAAGGTGCATAGTCTTGTAAAGCAGCAGTGGGAGGCTGTGGATTATATGTGGAATAAGAAAATTTAGGATGATATTTTATCAAACTCTAATTCTTGAATTGCATTAGATATTCCCTGGTTTATTTCACATATTGCCTGACATTGCTCATTAACTACTGTAAGGCACAGGGTGATAAATGTCTAGCATAGAAAGGCATTATTTACCTCTCCAAAACACATTTTAAAATGGGGGTTTTCAGCTTTTCCTACTGTTTTACTTATTTGTCACAGGGTAGGAGTTCATTGCAAATCACTGCTGGAAAGATGATGGGGAGCATGATTTGAGAGGGTCACAAAACTCTGTTGATTTCCAAAAACATTCTTCTCCAGTTTATTTTCAGTTATTCAATGACCTGAGTTGGTTTTTCCTTATGTAAATCAGCAATACTCCCTTTTTTTTTTTATTATTATTATATATACCAGTGCTCAACCCAGAATTTTTTTTAACCTGGGTGGGAAGAAATTGTAGGCGGGTGGCAGCCCCTATTGTGACCGAACGCTTCAGTCCCTACTCAGAAACAACCGGGTGGTTGCTGAAAAGGGCCGGGTAGTGCACCCAGCTAAAAGGGGCTGGGGAGAAAACACTATATACATATATTGCACTTCAACATAAACCCTGAAGCCTGTTTCCAGAACGTATAATATATATGAGTGCTGGGCAGCATGATCTCAAAATATAGTGCTGCTTAAAGACAATGAAAGTGACCATTTTGTGTTTTTAGGATTATAACTTACTATATTCTGTAGTTCAGTGTATATTATCACCTGAAAAAAATGTTGTACCTGTAGTGAATAAAGTTATTAAATCATTACTCGTATGGAATATAAGAACAAACCCAGAGCAGACTGTGTTTGTCCTTATGTGTTGTGATAGATTGACCCAATCTAGAACTGGAGCAGCAAGCTAAGGATTTAGACAACAGGAATATGAATGTTACACATGTCTGTTTCTGGAACCTTAGGACCCTAATAAGCTTTTCTCAGTAGTGCTATAGGTATCTTAACACAGCTGGAGTAGCTATCATCTCATTGTAGTCTTGTAGTTTTGGCCTTTATCTATAACTTAACAGGAGCCATGTTTCTTCATATGTAGAGCCAAATATGAGCTAGAAAGTTTTTACTTTGGACAGCAGTCTCCAACACTATGTTGTTGACCTGAAAGGCCACCTAACATTGTAATGAGGCCTCAAAGGTAAAACCTGGAGTCAATATTTGAATAATAAAGTACTTTGTTTTTCAATTAAATGACATAATCCTTTGTATTACTTTTTACTGACTCGGTTAATATTCTTTAACAGCAATTGTACCCTAAACTTCGCTAGAATGACAGAGGGTTAACCAGTGTTTGATTGTAAATAACTTCTAGGCCATATAACTGAGCAGTAATTGTGCTTCAAGTTATGTTTGAACTGTAAACAACGGTTTAGTTCTTTATAAGTCTTCTCTATAAGTACAAGCAAGCATCTGCTGCTTAATGCATTTAAAAGTCAAGATGCCAGGACACATTTGTCAAATCACGTTGGGGTTAGAAAGTTGCATTTGATTTTCTATTAAGCACTGTTTATTAAAGTAGTTGGATGACATTTACCTAGTTAAAGCAGTCTAAGTGGAGATGATCTCTTTTAACTCGTTTGAAGCTACAACCTGTCTTCCTGAAGGTAATAATGGCAAAACATGGCTGCCTATAGCCTTTTCTAAAAGTGTTTATGATAGGTTAGGAAAAAGAGAGAGCGACTGGGAAACAGAACATTGTTACCTTGTAACCGAAAGAGCCTAAACAAGGACCGTCATGGCATAATTAGCAAGTATTATTGGTATAAAGGCAACAGGTTTTAAAATATTAAATATGCCTTTAAAAAATATATATTGACTTGTTATTGTATAAGATTTTAGTGTTTGGATTTAGATCTACTTTAACCAGGTGGAAAAAGAGGTGCAGATGCACAGTTCTGTCCTGCTGGAGGTAATCTGACTACAACCAAATATTTATATTTCAAGTAATCTCTAAAATATAGTACGGTGGGAGGGTTTGATTATAGGATAGGTTTGCGAAAACACTAAATAAGCCTTTCTCAACCTTTTTATTGTGGGGGAACCCTTAAAATACCTTTCTGGTGTTCAAGGAACCCCTTCTATAGTTACAATATCCACAGTTCATAGTAAGTTAGTGTGGTGGTCATTTTGAAGAGTACTTTCTAGGTGCTAAATGACAATAATGTCACCTTTACAGATAGCCAAAAAGATCATTGATGTCGCCTAAACAGACCTGAGAGGTACATATTGCTTAAGGGTTCACCTATCAACTGCTGGAGGAACCCTGGTTGAGGAATATTGCTCTAGATCAGAGGTCGGCAAAGTTTTTTGGCCACTGGTCAATTTATGACATGGGCGGGACCACACTAGCCCGGACCCGCCCTAATGGCTCCGCCCACCACCAGGGAACGCCCCCTGAAGTGAAATCTCTCTCCTCCGTATGCATTGTAGGAGAGGGATTTCCCTTCAGGGAGCTTTCCCTATTTACTGTATTAAGTATTACTGCCGGTTGCGGTAAATAGGGGAGCCACTGTAAAGGGGGCGACACCGGAGCTCCAGCGGCTACGATAGTTCCTAACACCCCCTGGCTGATCTGCCGGCCGGCATCGGGCCCGATCGGCCAGGGGGTGTTAGGCTGGAACGAACTGCCGGCTATGCCGTATCTGGCCTAAAGCCCGGAGTTTGCCGACCCCTGCTCTAGATAATCCACAAAATTGTTGGATAAAACAGAGTTTATCGCACAGTGGTATTCTGTGTGGCCACTGCCTTTGTCATGATTTTTTATACACTTGTGAAATGCAGACCACAAAGTCTGTTTATCAATACTTATTACATGCATAAACGTATAAAATAATAATGAGATAAGTGACCACATTGTAATAGTATAGTAGGAGCTCTCTTTGTATATTTCGCTGGCTTATATCTAAGTCTTATATTTTGATGTGTGTTGTGTTTTCAGCTTAACTGGTTTGGGGTTTAGAGAAAGTCATTGGTTATAAGTGGATGTAAGTGCTGTTCAAAAGAAATTGGCAAGCTTAAATATTGTTTCTGGACCTAGCCAAGACAAACATAATAGGTTAGTCTGTAAACTTCAATCACACTAAAATTCCTGCCAGTTAAAGGTATCAAAACCCCAAAACAATAATCTTATCAGAGCTTAGTTGAGGTGCCTACCTCCCTTTCTTTGTTTTTTTTACACTCCGTTCTTCACTGTGTTATTGAGGAAGCCATATTTGCCACTCGATTTGATTTCGAATCTGTCTGCCTTTGTCAATCTGCATTAGATTAGAAGTGATGGGATTAATAGTTTACTAAAGTATATTAAAGTTGTTTTTTCTTCCTGTTAATCTCACAGGAAGTGACAAGGACACAACATTTTTTTTGCAAGATTAGAAGGTATTTTTTGCACCTGCTAAAAATGTTCCTAATAACAAAAAACACTGTAATGGCAAAAAATCAGCTGCTTATAATATCCGTCCACTATGCCAGGCAGAAACAAACATTACTTATCCAAAGCCACCAGTTCACTTTCTTCCTTGTTGTTTTGTTTTAGTTAAACGGCAGAACTTCATGACCTTGTCTATGCTTCCTGTTCTGAATTGTAGCCATCTAATTTGCTTCTTGACTTTCTGTGTTGACAGCCTCAGTCAGTCAGTAGGCATAATGATTAGATCCTTTAAAATGCTTTCTGCAGGACCAAAACATGCAAAAGCATGAGGTTAGTTTGTAAGATGTATTTTGACCAGTTAATGAAAGCTCACTGTGGCCCAGATCATGCAAGTTTCCTACACTAAATGTTTACACAATGCCAAAAAATAAACCCACAGGTAAATAGATTAAGTACAGTTCTAAAAGAATGGGCACGTAGCACTTGTTTTACTGAGTGACACTGTTTGCTTTTTATAGATAACATATAGTTTACTTTTATGTATTCGTAAATGATTCAGCACGGGAGATACCCTGGTATGTCTGATCTTCCTAAACATTCTTTTACCACAGACACTTTTACATTTTTAACATGCTGACATAAAACCACACTTTTTATTACTTTGTAGATGACAAAATCTCTGCATGGTCAAGGAATGTCTAGATCAGTCTTTCTCCTCCACGGTTCCTCCAGAGCAATCTAGTGGTTCCTTGAGCAATTTGTGACGCTGGGGTCAGTTTAGGTGACACCAATGATCTTTTTTAGCTATCTGTAAGGGTGACATTTTTCCCACTGGCCAGTACTGTAAGAGGAATTCTTCCCACTGACCATCATACTAATATACTGTGAGCTGTCCATATAGTAATTATAGAAGGAGTTTTCCAAGAAACCTGAAAGTTATTTTAAGGGTTCCTCTATGTTAAATTGGTTGAGAAATTCTGGTCTAGATGAACCAACAGTTGATCCTCTTAATGTTGTTTGTGTAATGCAAGAAGGGTTTATCGCATTCAAAACTATTTATCTTCAACACTCCCCTTGTACAAATGCAATTTAAAGTTTTTTTTTGTAAAGTGGCCAAGGCGGAAAGTCCTGCAAAATGGGACCTTTGGCAAGCCTCTAATACCCATGCTGTGTTTGTTTTATTTTTCAGTGAAACGTTTCAGAGAACCAAAGCACGAGCGACGACCTTGGAATATATGGTAGGTCCTGTAGGTTTTTTATGTGTATGGGTACTGCTTTTTTCTGCTGTCTTTCTCAAAATATAGGGGGGTATTTATAACTTCAGTTCAGGCTGAAAATCTTGTCTTTTTTTATGCTTTACTAAAAATACACAGACATGTTATCTGTTCACAAAGTAGCAGAAAATGAGCTCAAATCTTAACACTAACAAACCAATAATGATATGTACATGAAGAAATAGAGTAATGGTAATTCTGATTTGTCTAGTCAGATCTAAGGATTAACCATATGGCTAAAACAAAGATACTTATTCTTGTGTTGTATTTTTGTAAATCAAGGCCAACTAGTTATTGTAAATTTAAAAATAGCTTGCAAAATCATAATTTGGCTTCTAAAAAAAAGCCTCTGCTAGGCACCTAATAATTTAAATACACCAGAAAATGCAGAAGTAAACTAATGAGCAGTGATGGTGGTTTCACTTCTTTCTGTTCAATTCTTTAAGGGGAAGTTGTGTGCCTTCATTGGTACTTTACTCTTTGCAACTTACTCAGTTCCGGCTATAGAAAATGAATAGAAAAGGGGAGTTCTGACTTTTCAGATACCATGGTGTACATACATGTGCCTGGCATGCACACTCTGCAAAAAATACAGAACCAGCAGCTTTATCATATCTGTTCAGGCATAATAAAATATATATTCAATTTATCTCTCAGGTATATAACGTTTGTGTGCTTGATTTAAGGTAAATTTTTTAGGTAAGCATTGGCAACCTCCTTGTTTTTGTCTTCACAGGTTCACTTTAAAATCTGTAATATTTATTAATATTACATATTTATTTTTTATTTTAATACAAATGTTACAAATAATCTGTAAGTGTTTGCACAGGTATTTAGACTTTGGAAGCTCAGTGAACCACATTGCAGTATGATCAAGTTGCCTAAACTGAGGGTCACGTTTTACAGTAAGGAAGATGTAATAAATGCTAGAAAGAATAGGAGAAGAACACAGAGATATTCTATAATACCCTTTCACTGCCATTTATGCACTAAATGCCTATCTTCTATACAAATTGTGGAGAAAAGATGTTTAACGAAAAGAAGGTAGGAAAAATAAGCCGGTTGGCAATAATATATAAAATTATTTTTTACATTCAGACTTTCATAGCAACTTCATCCTAGATTGTAAGCTCTTCGGGGCAGGGTCTTCTCCTCCTGTGTCACTGTCTGTATTAGTCTGTCATTTGCAATCCCTATTTAAAGTACAGCGCTGTGTAATATGTTGGCGCTATATAAATCCTGTTTAAAAATAATAATAGTTGGTAAGGAATGCTAAAATGAGTAACAATGTAATTCTTTACCTCTTGACAAGATTTCACACTGTTACAACTGTTCAAATAGCTGCTAATACTGGATCTGCTACAAATACCTCATAGTTCTACATAGAGAGACCTAAAGTTCTATTGGTGGGGTGGAATTAAATGGCCACATATGGTCTTGGACTAAAAGCTTATTTAATGGTTTCAGATATAGAGAGGGAGGCCCAAGGGAATTTATAAAGGACACAGTTAACGATCAAACTTCTTTCCCTGCTTATCATTCAATAATATAGCCTTTAAAAGGGGCAAGCCTATGTTCCCGCAGTTTACGTAGATTGAATGATGCACTTTTTTCCTTTTAATGGCTACAAACACAAAGCATTGCAGTTTATATGAGGTCATCTTCAGGAAATGCTGAGCTCTTTCTTCAAGGACAGCCTTTCATTTTTTTTTTTTAACCATTATAATTGCCTTTTAAAACTGCCCTTGTGTCAATGACATGCTTTTCGTTCATGACTGAGCAATCTCAGTAATTTTAAAATGGAGATCAACAAACATTATAGAGTCAGTTTAAAAAATGTTTTTACATTTTACCTTTTGCCTTTCAACAACAAGCTCCTGCAGTATTTTTTTTCAGTAGTTCCAAACTGGTATAAGTTTGAAGACTGAGAGTTACAGTGGGACTGTACTGAAAAAAATAAAAAAAATGCATAAGTGCCAGGCAGTATCCCATTCTGCAATAAAATGAACTTGCCTGCCTGTTCTTTAATTTTTGTAAATACATTCACTTCATTTCATGGTTGTAGTCCCAGCACCCGGGCTTTCTGGGAATGCCAGGATCATATACTAAGCTTCACATGCACAACTCGGTGTACGTATAGAAAGTTGCAAACAGATACGTTTATGGTATGGCAGAAGGGACATCGCCTGTCCCCTCTGCCTTCTTGCAGTTTTGTATTTTTACAGTATAGTTTTTCTTTATTGTGCAAATTATAGCTTTCCGAATGTTCCTTTCCTTCCAGTAAGAGATTGCTCACCTGTCGGGTCCCTAAAGATATCAGAACTCGTGTTGACTGGCGCGGTTTCGTGCATTTTCTTTGTGTTTTGAATGTATATTCAGTGCAGGTCAATAAATCCCTTTCACTTTAATTGAACAGTATTACGTGGAGGTTCATAGGAGTGTTTGACTTTTCTTTGTCTTGTTCTGCAATCCTTTGTACACAGAATAACCTATTAGGTGTGTTTAAACATCTAGAAACGTATATTATGTGCAGCCTTTGCTTGTGAAATGCTGCAGTGTTCTCCCCAGCCCCTTCTAGCCGGGCACACCACCCGCTGCTTTCCACTAACCATCTGACTGTTTTTGGGTGGTTATTAACATTTTGGACAGGGGCCACCATAGCATATGGATAAAATGTCTGTTGACATGAGCTTAAAAACGACTCTTGTAAACATTTTTACTTTTTAAAACTGCTATTCCTTGACCATTCACAGAATACAAGGCATTTGTTCAACCATAGAAAGAAGTAGGGGGGTGTAAATGACACAGGTGCATCCATCATACCTTGAGCCCCCAGAACTACAGAAGCACTGTCCAGTGGGTATTAATAAAACCTTTAAATCCACTCTAATTGTATATTTACCAGACCAAAGGGAGCTAAATAAGGAAGTTTAGAAGGATTAGACACACTGACAAGCCAATATAATAAAATTATGTATTTTTTATTTTTTGTCCTGTCCATAGTTCCAGCTTAAGTGATTGTGACCTATTCTTTAAAAGGGGCTCACATTCTAATGTCCCTACCATAGTCGTATACCATTAACACAGTTTAAAGCCAATTGGGGGGGTATTGGCAAACTGCTTGTTTTTGGGATGCTCTGCTGTTACCCATCACTGACTAGATGATGGTGAATGAGGATCCCTCTTGAAAAGACAATCCTCTATGAACTAAGCTGCCTACAGACTTGAATAGCCATTCACAGATGTACATGTCACTTTTCTAGAGGACATGTTCAGGAAAAGCAGAGATTTGGATTTTGTGAGTCATTATAATTACATATGTAGTGAGGCAGTGGCTCTGTATTGCTCATGTCACATCACCAGTAACATACTGCTGTGTTATGGAGTGGGTTAAACTGCCCGAGTCTACTCTGAGTGTTCCCAAAATGTCAAGATCAGTGTGTGAGGGTACCTACAAAACCCAATGAGTGATTCTCACTCAGAACTGCACCATGAAGTAAACCTGGGTTCATGTGGCTGGGGGTATTGCTTGTGCTTTGCCTTGTGCATTATACTCAGACAGTCCAATCATGCACAATAATTAACTAACCAACTTGCAAAAACACCTATTCGCTAGTGGGCGCTTTGCCCTGTGGTAATGCTGTCTACTGATGTATGCCCTAAATAGAGGGCCCCTATCAAAAATTCAAATTGGGACCCAAAGTTTTCTAGCTATGCTGCTGAAACTCGGTCTCTCCCTAATTCTTGTGGATCAGCCAAGAATGCCTTGTACACCGTGCCATGAACATGCCATGCGTTGCCATTTTGATTTCTTAAAATTAGAATGTTCTGTTAGTGATATAAAAGATCAGGTTTGTAAACATGTACATCCTTAAATTATAGTTTTCATTTTACAACACACCAGTTATCCTACTTGTGAAGAAATCAAAACATTTCCTAATTCTATGTTACAGACTAACCAAACATCGTATACAGTTGTAATAACATGTTTTCCTTTTCTATATGTAAACACGAAAAATAAAATAGGTCCCTAATAACTATGTTATGTTCCTTCATTTTTGTTGCACCGGCTGTCATAACTCACAAAATTGCATAGTGCATGAGCTAGCCTATTGGTGAATAAATAAATGTGGAATTGTAGGGTCCTCCATTTTTTGTGGCACACTTTTGTATTTTTTTCATCCTTGGAATATTTGGCACTGACGGCAGTAGAACATATTTAAAATATTCGGGGCCAGCTGCATTTTTCTGATGTATTGGATCCCTGCCTTCCTTAGTAAAGTTCCATATAAGTCTAAAACTAATTTTTTACCCTTCCTGTCTGCAGGTTCCTGGATACCTCCAAGCAGGCTATTGGAATGTTGTTCATCCACTTTGCGAATGTCTACTTGTCAGATCTCACCAGGGAGGATCCTTGTTCACTGTAAGATCTCTAATATTCTGCTATTTCATATGTGGGTTCTATAGGAACAGAAAAAAGGATAGCCACCTAAATAAAAACAGGAGCAACACTGAAGCTATGGTTTTACTGGGGAATCAGTTGGGCTACTTCCTTTTATCTGTCCAGTTATTAGTGAAATCTTATATGATTTTCTTTTCTTTATCTGTCTGTATTTATCAGTGTAAAGCTACGTACACACTTCCAATTATTATCGTTGGAAAACGAACGATCGTATAGCACCGATCCTGCACATAGAGATAACGACACGATCGTTCGTAGATATTGTACACACAATAGATACGATCGTTTGAGCGATAGAGGAACTATGTGCACGACAGGAAAGTGAACGAACGTTCGTTCATTACGCATGCTCAGATCATGGACGATCAACGAACGACCGTACACACGAACGATGTTCAACGATCGTCGTCCAATCCGATCCGCCGGTCCGGTCGTTCGTTTCCAACGACTTTCCTCGTTCGTCGGCGTCGTTGGTTACTTTTTTTACGAACGATTTTTGCCCAATCGATCGTTCGTCGTTCGTTTTGAACGATAAAAATTGGAAGTGTGTACGTGGCTTAACAATGTATTGAGTAGAAAGAGTCCTCTTAAAGACAGGCATCTAATCATTTGTTAAAAAAAGCTATGATATTATTAAAACACAAGCTGCAATCACTTAAAGTACAAAAAAATGGCTGTAACCTTTCCCCCATTATTGTATAATGTGTATCATAAGTATTATGTACAGATGAGAATTTAATTGTAAAGTATTCAGTGGAGCTATTACTGTGATCTTATTCTAATTTTTTTTTTTTAATATAAATGTAATTTTCCCCCCAGATATTCCATTTTAATTTTTCATTTTCTGGTATTTCTTTTTATTTGTATCTGTATGTCAGATCATGCAGGTAACTTAACGTGGGTAGTTGCAGGAACCACAAGTGCATGTATTTTACTGTCATTTTAGCCTTCAGAAACCTTTTAGGCCACGTAAAACTCGCTTAAAAGATTTGACAAAGATTCATAGAAAATATTTTGTTCATAAAGATGAATTCTCCTATGTTTAAATTCTCCATTCAAATTTACTACACATTGTAAGCTTCAAAACTTCATACTCTGCTACATTGCATAGAAAAGCCCAGGGATCTAGAAGACTAAGTACAATAAGAGATGTAATGTAAACTGGATTTATTTATTACCTTTGTTGATGAGTGGGAAACAGAGAACTCAAGAAAGATAAATAAATAAAAGCAGTATAAAATATAAGCAAATTAAGCCTGAAGTATCCTAAATTGGTAAAATAATAATTAGTTTATAGTTATTAGATGTGCATAACATACCATAGCCAGTTAGGTTGTGCCAAACTTGTTTAGAAAAAGCCATGCAGAATATCTGGATAAATCTTGACCAGTTGTTTTTTAGGACTTTGCATGGGAACCGGGGATCTGCTGAAAAATACAACTTGCTTGCATTTGTTTGTTAGGCAAGTGCATGCATTTCCACAATAATTTTGTCAGATTTACATTTTGTAAAATGTTTTCTATTCTACAGGTATTTAATAAATTTCCTTTTGGATGCCACCTTGGGCATGCTGCTGATTTATGCAGGGGTGAGAGTGGTGAGCTGTGTGGTGGAATGGAGACAATGGGACTCCTTACGCTTTGGAGAATACGGTACATTACTTTAATAATGTTTTTTTTTTCTTGCAATTGGATTACCAGCTTTCATCAAAAAGGCGTTCCATTGAAGCTTTTTCCCTCACCTATTATTTTGAATTGTGATCAGATAAATAAATTTTCATGTCACTTAGACGCACACTTTAGCCCACATTTAGGGTCGATTTATATGCAGAGATTCCAAGTATCTGATAAAGTCATAATGGAAAATAGTTCTTGGTAGTCTTCTACCTTTATTCTTTGAATAGGATCTTTTATCTTATTTATTTGCTCAGTTTTCATGTATGATTAGTAGTTAGCATATAATTGACCCATTTTCTGGTAATGCAGCAGTCTTTAACTTTGCATTGGATTAGGTTTTGTATTTTTTTTTCTTGATCTTCCTTTGCTTTAGGCTACGTACACACATTAGATGATTCTCGTCTAAGATGAGCCTCTGACGTGTACAGCGGCCTTCCGACATCGTCCATAGATCTGTCCTGGCGGAATCCATGACTCCAATGGAAGTGAAGGGAGGAGAGCGCAGCAGGGTGTCGCTCTCTCCTTCTCCATAGAGCAGAACGACCCTGTATGTACAACGCTCGTTCATTCATCTTTTGATATTTTGTCATTGGAAACGATTGTGAAAGATTGCTTCCAACAACAAAAATCTGATGTGTGTACACAGCCTTAGTAAGTACCAAGGTGCTGTATAACTGATGTATGGTTTTGTTTTTACCCCATCTGATATTACCTTAATTTCTTTTTTCTATATTTTATCTATATTCAGTTCTGAAAATAAAATTTAAAAAAGTCTAAGGAACAGTAATGTGTAGATAAATTCACTTCTCATAAATCCTGAGAGATAATAGGGACTTCTTAGGAAATTATTTCTATATGTCGGCAAATAAAATTACCAAAAATTCCTTTATTTAGAACATTAAAAATCTATAACCATCAATCAATGTATATAACAAAAGAGTGCATTTTAACAAAATGTAATATTACAATGCTATTAAAATCAACATATTCCCCATATTTTTCACTCTCTTTTATAAGTAACAGTAATGTGTAATTATTTGTTTTTTTTATGACCTCTGTTATTGCATGGCATATATTCTTTTTTAGCTGTTAATAATACATTATTATTATTATTATTATTATTATTATTATTACAAAGTATTTGTATAGCGCCATCATATTACGCAGCGCTGCACAAAGTCATGTCACTAGCTGTCCCTCAGAGGAGCTCAAAATCTAATGTCCCCCCATAGTCATATGTCGTTATTACAGTCTAAGGTCAATTTTGGGGGGAATACAAATAACCTAACTGCATGGTTTTTTAATGTGGAAGGAAACCCGAGTACCCAAGGAAACCCACTCAGACACGGGGAGAACCTGCAAACTCCATGCAGATAGTGTCATGGCCGAGATTCAAACCTGAGTCCTAGCGCTGCAAAGGCCAGAGTGCTAACCACTGAGCCGTTGTGCTGCCAATATGCCCACAATCAGCAAATGATCTCTAATGATTTAACATGCAACCAAACCATTATAAGCATCTGTCAATGTGCACTATTTTAAATGTAACCTACACATACATATGAAAGGTATATATTTAAAGTGTAACTAAATGCTCCTACTGAGGAGAGTGCAGTTTTAGCTTCCATTCATTTGTGCAGTTTCCCTGCTCTGTACACATGACCAGCTATGACACAAGCCATTGGAGGGTATGAAAGTTTGGTCAGGAGCTGGCATGATCAGACTGGCAACCAATTCATGTTTTATAATCCTTTAATGTACAGAACCATTGTATGGATGAGATTAGTTCCATTTCAATTTGTACTTATAGCTGCTTTATTCTTGAATAGGAGAAGGAAGAAATAAAATCCCCGTCGGAATTATATTGCAGCTTGTGCCCCTGCTAGTTAGATCTACCCTCTGTTTGTCATACAGACCAAGCTCTATTACACAATGACTTTCTTGGTCTTGTAAAACATCAGAATAGTTGATAAAATTGACTTACTTTGCCTTTTCCCTTTTTGCCATTTTTTTTTTGTACTTTTTCAGTAAATATATTCTACATGTCATCAAAGAGAATATGGTATAAAACATAGTTTTGACTACAAAGTCCAGTGAATTGTTTGTGTAATGGCACTGTGAGACCTCTTCATGTTTCACTGCCATGATAGAGGAGACTCTCTGCCGTCTCTGTGTATTGCAATCTAGATCCAGGCAGTGCAATGCTGCATTGTGCTTCTCAAACATCATCTCATTACATCAGGCCATTACACACATACATAAGAAGTTATATTGAGACAGTACACCATACCGCAGAATGTATTACACTTTATGTACAGCACAGATCAGTTTTATTTATCTGCAGGTTTTCTTTCCTTTAGATACATTTAGTTTAATGGATGTGAGCTGCAGGTGATACATTTGTTTCCACTCACCTCTGTGTCAATCCATGTTAAAATGTGACCTGTGCCCTCCTCCTTCCACCCTACAGGTTCCTTTACTAATTAAAAGACTTAGGGCCTAATTTATGAAAGCTCTCCATTGCTGGAGAGGATACACCTTGAGAAGTGAAGCTGGGTCATCCAAAAAAACATGAAATGGATTTTTGAAAATTAGCTAGCTATTTGCTAGCAAACGTTTTGAATCCTGGACCAGATCCGTTCCAGGTTTGCTGGATCACCCAGCTTCACTGCTGAAAGTGTATTCTCTCCAGCCTTGGAGAGCTTTCATAAATCAGGGCCTTAGAATCAAAGATAGGCAGACAAGCTGTTTTCTAAATTATACCTTCTATGCCGCTCTTGTTTTACTACCAGATGCTAGATTTCCAATCCTGACTTGCTGGATAAGGTCTGGAGCTAGAAATGTGGTGATGGCCTTTGAGAGGAAGGAATAATATTGTGTGATTGCATTTCATCAACCTAATTTCATGCACTTCATTTAACAATGTTAAGTGATATTGCCGTTGTGACTGGAAGATGTATGAGTGCGCCTTTATAGCATGTTCTTTCTTTAGATAATGACTCCATTTAAATACCTAACATACAGCAATGTTTACAATGATGTCATGTCCCGGAAATGTTGTTATCATTTGATCTATAGATAGCACAGAATACATCAACTATTTATACAGTATATAGTTTTATGCCACCATATTCCCAGTAGACCATTCAAAATGTTCATTTCTAAATACATTGGCGATTGAGGAAAGTGAGTAGCAATGTTCTTCCCAGGGTGTTTTTCTTAGTGTCTGAGTCACTAGTTTCTTTATTCTGTTTCCTGGCACAGTGTCAGCTGTTGTGTACTAGGCACATGTTATGATAACGGTCTCTTTGTATGCCATGTAGCTGTTAACACTGAAAAAGATACTGCCCATGGCTGATTTAAAATTAAATTCAGCAATTTCTTATGTTAGCCTTCAGGAAATGAAGAAATCTGTGACCCGCATTGTAGCACTGGTAATGTTTGATTCTGTAGAGTGGGAGGCAGAGGCATTGCCCAGAGCTCAGTGGCTATGCTTGGCTTTGCTATTTGTGAACATATCTTGTTTTGAAGAAATTTGTGAAAATGCAGCATGATATAAAGGCCAACAAATATCAAATTTACATTGGCTGAATCACCCACTGATCTTTCATATCTTTAACTTGCAAAGAAAATAAACCGTTGAAGAGACGGCTTTTATTGTAGGAGCAATGTTAGGTCTCTCCTGCAATAAAACAAATTTACCTGCCCGTTCACTGTCTCATTGATTTAAAACAATCTTGCAGCTTGATGTACGTTCTAAGATTGCCTCAGTGCCAAAATAAAGGAGCTCCCATGTGCATTCCTGTGATTTACATAACTCCGGCCTGGCCCAAAAATCCTGAACACGAAAGGCTGGGTCCAACATGTCAGTACTGACAAAGGAAAAAGGGGACGTCTGCTCTAAATCTGTTGGTGATGCCATGTCATGTCCTGTTATTATTATGGGTTTTCTGCTGGGAAATCTCACTACTTGAACTTATATCTCATCTTGAGGATATAATATGTTTCACTGAAGATTGTCACCTGTACAAAATAAGGGTTGAATCATTCCCATGGGGGACAAAGATAGCTATAAAAACATGACAAGGTTTAACCCTTCCTTACTCCTATCTTCCTAAGAGATCTGCATTACCTTGTACTGACTAACATGTGTTTCATTGCAGGTGATCCTATCCAGTGTAAAGCTTATGTTGGACAATGTGCCCTCTACATCCTCATTATGATGTTTGAGAAAACTGCGATAGTTTTAGTTCTGCTTCTACCTAGACTAAAAGAGGTATTCTTTTTTTATATTAAGTGTGAATGTGTCTATACACTGGTGTTTTTTTTTTTTTTTTTTTTTTCCTGAATATTTTGCATTTGGATTGTTAGTTCCACCTGAAAGAAAAGCCCCAATGGATAATCAAAGAGGAGTGGACTCCTATTTGCACAGCCTGTGATTACATATCGTGTATCTGTGGGAGGAAGAGGAGGGAGGGAAAGCCAGGCTTTTGAAGGGCAACCAGAGTTAAATTTAAAACACAATTTTATTGTTCCAACAACATATTTTAAAAGATTAAGAGCGGTCTCTCTATTAATGAATCCTAGGCTACCATATAACCACTAGTTTTGAAAAAGAAATAGCAATATCATTTCGTCTCATACTAGGTTAGCGATGGCGATAAGGTCTCCCACCTGACGCGTTTCACCCGTACCGGGCTTCCTCAGGGGTAAGGGGAGACTTAGTATTATTGCTGGGGCTTTTTACCGCATTAAGAGCCTTGTGATACCAAATTGCTACTTGTAAGTGATTTGATAGTGAGACCAATATTAATTTGGACGTACTGCTGGTGTTTCCAGATGTCCAAGTGGAGTGAACGGTGTGATAGAAGCTTGGAATGTTTATTCCAGGACCTTCATATGCACAATGATTATGATATCTCTGTCTGTCTTAGTAGAAGTAATGACAGTGATCCAGCAGGGGAAGATAAAGTGTTGTCTTCTCGTATGGAGTATTTTGGTTGTGGTATGTGGGTGAGCTGCAGGCAGCCGTCCAAAAGGGCGCTATCGCTAACCTAGTATGATACTAAACGATATTGCAATTTTTTTTTTTTTTTTTGCGACACTAGTGGTTATATGTTAGCCTATTAATTATTAGAGACACAGCTCCTAATCTTTTAAATTATGTCGTTGGAACAATAACATTTTGTGTTTTTAAATTTAACTCTGGTTGCCCTTCAAAAGCCTGGCTTTCCCTCCTCTTCTCTTCCTTCCACAGATACATGATTTGCATTTGGATTGGATTATGTGATTTTAAGGGGTTAGTTTTTATAAGTCAACGAATCCAACATTTCCTGAAACATTCCCTGATGGAGAATATTCCAGGTCCTTGTATTTTAATGGCAGTAATTGACTCTCCACCTGAGAATGTTTCAGTGAATGTCAGATTTAGATATATATTGCGCTTTTGGACAATCTACAATGTACATGAATAATGTTGTTTTCCTATTCTGCAGGTTACTATGTTAAATTTACCATCTAATAGCCCTAAGCTGGAGCTGGCCATTGTGATGCTCATTGTGCCCTTTTTTGTTAATGTAAGTTACTTTTCAACTGATAACCAAATGTATGTGAATGATTTCTTATAGTTGAATTTATGTTCATGTTATTTTCAGACAAATGAATGGATTAGAAAAAAAAATGGCTTGTGTTGTTTTACTTTTACAAACCCTAAGCAAACCCATGTTTGTTTAGTTCCGGTAGTTGTTGGATTCATTTTTTTCATCTCTTTAACAGGCACTAATGTTCTGGGTGGTGGACAACTTTCTGATGAAGAAAGGGAAAACAAAAGCCAAAATGGAAGAAAAAGAAGGCAGTCCAGACTCCCGCAATGGTAGCAAAGTGCGATACCGACGGGCAGCCTCTTATGATGAATCCGAATCGGAGGTAAACAGAAAAAAACATTTCTAGAATAACAAACCTTTGATGATTGGGCTATAGAATGCATTTAGTATGACTGCATCTTTCATCTGAACTAACTGACACCCAACAAAAATGTTTGCCTGTAAATCCCAGTGATGAGACACACGTCCTGGCTGTCTACAATTGTAAAATTTTCAGTTCTTCTCTAATAGCTCAAAATTTTGAATTTACCCTTACCATTCATTCCTGTGTTGCCAGTAATGGAAGTTTACTAATTGGAGTTCACCTCACCACTCCTTTTAAAAAAAACTTAAAAAGGTTTGACAAACTTGGACTACAGTATAGGTTACGAGCTACCTGAGCATTAGCACGTTTTAATTCTAGGGATTTAGTTGGGGCTTTTCTTTCTTAATGGTCTGTCAATATTTTATTGGTATTACACTTGCTATGCAGTTAAAGATATATATTTAACTGCATAGCAAATAATCAGTAAAATATTGCAATATCTAGGGCCCTTGAATATATATGGACCCTCAATGAGTGAATCTTGCCTATTGTTCTCCTTGCTTTACCACTATAAATTAGAATGAAGCATAGCACATGTATTGTGCTTTTATAAAAAAAATGTTTTCTTTGGGTTTGCTCTACCTTTTTTAAAGAGGAAGTTTGCTCCTGTTGAACTAGTAATACTTGTTCTGATTTTCTGGCTGTGCATTTATATACAGTTCCATCTGTGCTTTGTAAAACTGTGGCATCACTGTTGGCATGCATATTGGCACACATGTACTGGGCTGGCACTCTCCACTGCAACTTTATTTTTTACAGGGTGGCTTACTAAAAAAGGGGAAGGTATTTCCTTCAACATTGCTATCATGTCCCAGGAAATGTTGGGCTTTTGAACCGTCCTGTTATACTTGTCTGATATTGTAACCTCATTGCTGCCTCCTCACTTTTCTAGAGTCAAAGTCTCTTTCTATTTAGGTGGTGTTAATAGGAAGAGGCCACATTGTTGTAATCATCCTATGTACAATCCTTTTATACATTATACTTAAACGTTTATATTGTGCATTCTCCATCAGGACTGCACAAATGTTGACTACTTGTTGAAGTTGCCTAGCAAACTTTGATACAGTTGCCATTTTTACTATTCTCTTTCAGAAGTACTCTTGTGTGATGACAGTACAGTACTATTTTGTGTTGTTTAACTTTTTTTGTGGTCTCATATATACAACAGTTGTTAGTGTGACATAACAGAAATAATACAAAAATCACTTTTACTTTTTAAGGAAAATAAAGACTTAATGGCAAAATCAAGAAGCATAAATTCATACATACAAACCATTGATTTGACAAAAGATTTGAATCTCTATTTTAGCTGTAAAACCCCTGATTCACCCTGGTTCATCTTTACAGCTTCTCTGCTTCTTATGAATGAACAATAGACTAAATACATTTATTTCCAGGGAGATGTGGTTAAGACATCGTAAAGCTAAACAAGGAAATGTAATGCAGCGATGTGTTAATCATGACTAGATAAACAGTATTTCTAATTTTGTATCGGGTAAAATGGTAAAGTATGTATCTAGACTAAAGCTTGGTACAAAAAAAATCTTTTGGTTTTATTTTACATCTTTTATTCAGCATTGCAGTCCATGTTGTTGTCTCCTAAATTGTTTTGTTTTTTTGTTTTTTTAGTGTGCATATGCATATTTTGCACTGCTGATTTTTCTGTCTTTCAAGAGCTTCCAGTGCTTTGCAAGTGAAGTATGTGTTGAAAATAAAAAGCTCATTGTCCACTTTGTGTTCTCTCTTTACACTAGATTCTTATATCTGCGGATGATGAAATGGAAGAGTCCGATGGTGAGGAGGACCTGCGTAGGTTAACAAACTCAAAGTCTGTGAAGAAAAAGAAGCACCGCTTTGGCCTACCTGTATGATACCGCTCCCGGTGTTTGCACAACAATGCCTCCACTGAACTGAGGCTTGCAGGAGACACGGTCTGGCTTCTTGGCACAGAAACTCGTCAAGCCGCTACCTCTAATATTCTGTTGGCTTCATAGATTGGGGTGATGCAGGCTGTTTTTAGCAGTCACTCTTCCCAACAGAGTGCTAAGGTCGGGCACAAGACTTAAGTTGCACTACAAGCTGCCACCCTCCTACACACCTTATACAGGCAATACAAAGGGAAAATGTGCAGCTGCCTGATTGTTTTTAGGACAAACAAAGGTTAATACCTGTTCAATTAACCCTTTCCAATATGGCATTTCATTCCATATTTAAGTAATGCAAACTATACTTTTTTTTTTTTTTTTTTAATGGAAGTTGGATTTGATCATAACTTTTTTTTTTTGCTATCTTATGCTTTACCATATTAACTAAATCAAGGTTTGTTAATCATATTTATATGAATTCTGTTACAAGCTGACTCTTTCAAGCTCCAAAGCCACTTTACAGCTACATACGAATGTTGAAACTTTACACTCAAATGACCTAAATATATTTGGGGGCATTTGACGGTGTACTAGACATATCATTTCCAAGCATTCCAATATAATTATCTCTATGCATTATAAAATAGCTTTCATTTGAAAAGCAGCACAAACTTCCCAGCTGCTATGATGAAAGTATCCATCTCATACCTTAATCTGTTACAGGACAATGTCAGCATTATTGATATGAATCTTTCATTTTTTTTTTTTTTTTTACACCCTAGATACATATTTTCTGTATTATGACTTTTTGCCGAAAAAAAAAATACATGATACTTGTATACAGATACTTTGTATCTGTCTTTTAGTATCAGAATGTTTAAGATCATGACTTATTTAGGATCATGGCCTCATCTAGGAATCAATTAAACTCAACTCGTTAAGTTTTTAAAAGACTTTCAGATTTTCTAACCTGCACCTTTTCTTTAACGTGAAGGTATATATAATAATTGGAAAGGACCTTGACATCATCTACTAGGATTTCACTGTACCTGTCTAACATGTCACCTCCAGTTAACAAACACTAAATTATGTATTCAAGAAACAAACATGACAGATATGGATTGATGGTGACCTTTTGTTATGTTAAGATCAAATGGAACTTATGAACAACGACTTAAGCACCTGTTTTATCCCATCTACAGCCAGAGGGATCCACAGTATCACTTTACTACTTAACCCTCTTTCCCCATCCCAGATGGAAGACTTTGCCTTAATTTTGTTTTATTGTTACAGTCACTTTAGCATTAGACCATTCCCATATACCTTTGCTCTCAGGGCTGACAGCAAGCTATTGCTGTGCAATGCTTTGCTCTTTTCCCTGGATGCACAGGGGTTCCTATAGTATTCTGCAGTTTGTCAAGTCTTTGTTTTTGCGCCTTTTTAATTTATATTTTCATAACAAAATGAACGTTTTCTTCTAAAGGTCAAAAAGGGTGACAAAAACTTTTTTGTTTTGTTTTTTCATATTAAATTTTGTGCGTTACAAATACATTGGAGGTACAAAATATGGTTTTGTTTTTTCTTTTGTGTTTCTGGTCAGCAGTATTACTGTTCCAAGATTGCCAGTCTGCATGTTACTTAAATAGAAAATAACTGATTTTTCAAGACATGTTTGTGTTCAATGTATCACAAGGCTGATTTATCAATATGTGGATTTACAAAAGTGGGGCTGATGTAAACAAATTTATTCACAAATTTAGTTTTCCAATTTTCCCTCAATTACACACGCATTGGGGCTTGTTTAATAAAGCTCTTTAAGACTGAAGAAGAAAAACTCTCATCAGTGAACCTGGGTAATCTAGCAAACTCGGAATGGAGTGGCTATTTGTTAGCAAATGTTTTCAATCTTGGACCAGATCCATTCCAGATTTGCTGGATCACCCGATAAAAGTGTAACTTCTCCAACCTAGGAGAGCTTTATTAAATCAGGTTAAGTTAGTTTTTGTCTTCATTTCAGTTGGCTGCTCAACACACTACAATGCACAGAAAATTGCACTTGCCACACAAACACACAATAGTGCATTGCGATGCAGCACACAGGCAAGGTGTGCATGGAGTGCTATTAATATTCTATGTGTAAGTACGTGCGCCATCTCAATGCACTAGCGTGTAATAGCCTTTAAGTTTGCAATTGAAAACTGGTTTCTGATGTGTTACCAAGCAGCCACAGTTGTCCGTTGGTCTGGTTTTTTTTTTTTTTTTAAATCTTTCCCAATGTATGCTAAGTCTTCAGGGAATGTTAACCCCTAATCTGCCAAAGAAAACCAGGTCTTCAGTTACTGTGTATTACAGGAATATTGGCATATTGCTTATATTATGAAGACTCAACTACTAGTGAGGTTTTAAATAATCTGTGATGATATGCCTTCTCTTTTCCTCCAAATGCAATTAATTTGAGGAGATCTAGGGATTGTTCTTTTGCTACTAAATGAGCAGTAACTGTGCTTGTAGCAATGTTACATTTAAAGGGAATGTGTCACAATGCTAAGTGATTTAGAGGTTAATTTCACCAAACAGCATTTATTTCAGAGTAAAAGCAGGTAAATATAAAACATTTGCTCTGGTATCTCACTTGCTGAGCATTTTTATTGATGCTTTCTGATTTCAGCAGCAGAATAGTTAGAAGACAGACAACAACTACTTTTAACACGCGCCCAAAGACCCTGACAGAACGCTGTTTAGTGGATTTCCAATACCTGCAAGATCCGTGTACCAGATATATGCGTTTGTAGAAATCCATTAAAGTGTGATGAACAGGGATGTTTATTCTTTGTCTCTTCATCATAAATACAATTTTTGAATTGGTAATTTTAAATCAAGTTTGTGGCTATTTTTTGCTTTCTTTTTTTTTTTTTAGATTGTTGCTTTAATGTTTAACACTTAAGGTTGATAAAGTAGAATTGTTTGCTGAAACATCAGTTTTCTAAAATAATGCAGTTGAATAATATGTCAAAAAGAACAGTAAAGAAAACATTTGATTAATAATAAGACTGCATGTGGAAAACATTCTTACAGTATTTTTTTTAAAAAAAAAATCTTGAAATACTTTAATTTAGGGATATTATGCTAAATGATAAAAAAGGTTCTTTAAATATGTAGCCCTGTATATCTAGAATTCAAATTATCAAATTATTTTCTGATTATTTGTATGATTATTAGCAATCAGAATTGAAAAGTTCTTATATAGTTTTACCTGCTGTCAGAGACAACTTATTTAGAACCCATCATTCTGATCGCTGTAAAAGCTATAAAAAAATAGTTTTCCTTTTGATATAATTACTGCTGTAAGAAAAGATTTGTAAATCGATAGTAATGTCCTTGAAGAATGATACAATATTGCTAACCTATATCTATTTTAATGCATAAACTCTGAAATACAAACTTTGTATACATGTTATTCTCATACCATCTGTATGCCTAACCTTTGCTAGTTGCCTTCATTGGATGGAGGGAAGGAAGGTGATGGTACCATTTGAGGGAAGTAGTGTACTTCTTTGGTAGTAGGGGCATTACATGGACAGTGATTGCTCTTGCCTTTTCTGCAAATAGGTAGGAGAATAATAACACACTAAAAGGTATGTGTAGAAAGTTTATGATCTCTAGGTTGTTCAATTAGAAAACCAAAATGTGGTCAAGTATCCCTGGTCCAGTCACTTTACCTGCTTAGCGGGGAAAATCCTTTATTCACAAAGTTATGTACTTTTACCCTGTATTTTCAGTGCATCTCTCTTTACTCATCAGTACCAAATCATAATTATCATTGTGTGGGGTTGCCATTGGAGAGGAACAAGGGTTACTCCTATACAGTATCCCCATCAAAAGAGCTTGACTTTATCAATGCTGGAACTTTTAGACTTAGGGAAAAGGTCCCAGTACCTAGTATGGGTCCCAGAAAGTTCTGATGGCAGTCCTGACATTGTGCAGCATTACAGACAGACTGGTATTGCTGAGGTGAACCTATACTTGCATCCCTTACAGCTTCCGTAGGGTACAGACATCTTCCCTGTCTTCTTCCAGGTTTGCCATCCTCTTCCATTATTGGCTGGCTCAGAATCACCAGCTAATGTATACAGGGATGTGTAAGCAGATATTTTATCAGGGTGTTGTATGGAAACCATAAAGTAGGCTTCGGGGCCAATAAGACAGCCAAGCTAAACAGTAAATGGTAGATTTAGTTTCTATGTACAAAAATACTTGAAACAGAACTAAAGTTCCACTTTGAAAATCTGCAAGGTCATGTGTCTTATGCAATGAAACATACATGCCGGATCACTGACAAAAAATGGCAAATCTTTCCCTGCAGCTTTTGGAACTGAATGACGGCACCCTGGCATGGCCAATCATGATATCCGAAGATGGAAATCGGGAAGATAAAAGGTGAGAAGGTGGTGGTCTCATGACAGTATGTAACATACCAAACACTATACAGAACATTGCTGTGACAGTGTATAGTGTACTTAACAGGTTACAGAAATTTGGCCTCACCAATCTGTAATGTAAAACGTTATTTCAATATTCAGTGTTAAACCCAGAATTTTTTTTTTAAGCCGGGTGGGAAGAAATGTAGGTGGCAGCCCCTGCATTGTAACTCAGCTCTTTAGTAACCACCCAAAAACAGCTGGGGGTTTACTGAAAATTTCCGGGTAATACACCCGGCTAAAAGGGGCTGGGGAGAACACTGATATTAGAGACTCCCAGACTTGCAAATGATATAGCTTGCAGTGGGAGGATTTCTCCACAATTCAGAAAACAGTGGGAAGGTGCTGACTGACAATACAGATAGCCATCCCCTCGTCACCATTTCTTGTAAAGCAAGCTGACACAGCTTATGTGAGAGTGACAACTCTATTCTGAGTTCAGGAGCGGTGCAGCTATGTTGTCCAACTACCACAGGAAGCTGTATTTGGTGGCATTTACTAAATCAACAGCTCTTTATATGGGGGCTATTTAGGTTGTAGTTATAAATAAGTACAACACATTTGTCATAGCTCTACTTTAAATATAGTCTGAGGCTACGTGCAGTAGACAATGCTTGTGTGCTGCTGATGATGTGCCCACAAAGTATACTTTATTTACTGTACTTCTAAATATATAGAATTCTGACAGAAAGCAAACACTGTTGGTGTTTGCTTTCTGTTGCTTTTCTGGTGAAAACGTGCTTGGGGTCTGTAATCGGTGGGAAGAAAAATTTTTCATTGAGGAATTGGGGGAAAAATATTTCCAGTGTTGGTGGCCAGCAAGAGGATATAATGCCCTTACATTGACACACAAAAGTTCAAGCGTCAATGGACAACTGCAAGAAAAATGCTCCGCTGAGAGCAAAAAGAGCAATTGGTGTTCAATGAGGGGTTACACTAGAGCAGATTATCCTCACTGATTCTCCACTCTTGTATGTGGCTACTATCAGTACTCACCCGGAATAGGCCACTATAGAGTCAGAAGCTGGACCCCGTACTCTGCAATGACACCCACTACAGTGATACACAGGCTGGATTTATAGCACTCATTTAAACTCTATTCCATTTAGAAACTCTATTACATTTTGGTTTTTACATTTCGATAACTTTTTATCCCTTCATAATTATTTAAAAATCCTTACGGTGCATATCAACCCCAACCTTTTTTCCCCTTTTTTTCTTTAATAATTTATTTGCCACTTTTTTAACTATTTTGTACCTGTTGTTTTTGCCCTGTACATCCTCTTATTCTAGGGAGTCAGAAAAGCCCTCCTGGTCCTTATCTTGGAATATAAAATAAATATTTCCAATGATGGGGGGGGGGGGGGGGTAGGGTTAGGGTTGGAAGACAAGCAAGAGAAAACTGAGCAGAACTGATGCCAGTTATTGTAAATTTAAATCCACAAAATGTTGTGTGTTGTCACCTTAGAATATTAGCAGCTGCCTGAACATGCGGCAGATCAACAAGTAGTTTTTCTCTGTTTGCAGAGTCTTCCAACTATACACTCTGTGTCTGCTACCATGGCATGTGCCTCTAAAGCATTACCAGAATGTTCTCAGGCCGATGCATTTAAATTCTTGCTTTTTTTTTGTTTTTAAAGCAGAACTTTTAGCAAAAAAACCCAGCATCCTCTTACATCACATCTCGCACTGGCCAGGTGGGTGTCATCTCTTCCTGAAAATGTAAAGAAAAATGTGCGGACCTGATGGGAGCAGGTAGGGCTGCTTTAGGCATTTATTAACAGATTCCAGCATCTTTGTTTTTTCACTTAGGAGAGGAAAAAGGGACAGCACTAAGCCAATCAGGTTAAAGTGTACCTGTACCCTAAATCATGGACTTTACACTGATTGGTTATTGTTAACACGCAGTGTAATACCCCAGAGAATACATGGCCTAAAGGTAAAGATCAGCAGCACACAAAATGATGAGGAAACAAGATGAACGTTCCATCTAGGGGAGTGGTCGCCAACCTTTTTGGACCTACGGACCACTAAATTCACGGACTCCCGACCTTGTGTCACTCAAAGAGGAAGAAACTTTTCCCAGAGTGACATCCTATAGACAGAACTGGCCCTTTCAGGCTCAGATCTGTGATGGGAAAGTGGGCAGGTTGTGTCCAGAGACAACCCGCACACCGCCCTAAATCTACAATCTGTAAAGGAGATGTGGTCCGCGGCTCTGGCTGGTGTGCCCTCCCCAGCGGAGTCCTCCTCATGACCCCGTGGGGGGGGGATGCACCAGCCCGAGCCGCAGACCACTGGTTGGAAACCGCTGATCTAAGATCTTCTACTTAACCATGAATGAGGTTGGGGGACCGCTGTACAGTTTTTGTCAGATTCTTAGTCGTGCTCGTCTCGGGTGATTATCGTCTGATGTGTACGTAGTATTAGTCGAATGGTACCAACCATCAATACTGCCTATGTGAACATTTTTATTGGTCATTAACGGTTTGGTAACCACAGTTTCTAAATGTGTAAAAAACATGTCTAAACCAGCCCTTAATACACAAAGCATTTTTTTTTGTAATCAAAGATTAAGATTTATTACTCCTATTGACCCATGACACAGGGGCAATAATTATTTCTACTAACCATTGATACGGGATTAATCACTCCTTCTGACCTTTCCTTATTTACTTTTACTGATCAATAAACCAGGAATTTATTACTGACCCTGGACAGAGGGGCTTTATATACTTGAACAGAGCAAAGACACAGGGGCTTTAATAACTCCTACTGACCCATGTCACGGGCAATAATTACTCCTACTGACCCATGTCACGGGCAATAATTACTCCTACTGACCCATGACAGAGGGGCATTAAAAATTTCTACTGACCAGTGACACAGGAGCAATAAGTATTTCTACTGACCCATGACACAGGGGCATTAATTATCCCTTTTGACCCATGATCCAGGGGCATTAATTACTCTTACTGACCATTCACTCGCTCAGTATTATTCCTACTGACACAAGGGTTTTCTTTACTCATTTCTTCAAGGGTCTTCATTTACTTGTACAGACCCATGACACAGGGGCAATACTTACTCCTACTGACCATTAACACAGAAACATTATACCTATTGACCCATAATATAGGGGCATTATATACCCCTGCTGACCCATGACACAGAGGTATTAATTACTCCTACAGACACATGACATAAGGGCAATACTTTCCCCTACTGGCCATTAACAGGAACATTATTTATGCCTACTGACCCATAACATAGGGGCATAATATGCCACTGCTAACCCATGACACGGGCATTAATAAGTCCTACATACCCATGACACAGGGGCATTAATTACTCCTTCAGACACATGACACGGGGGGGCAGTATTTACTAATACTAACTCATGACACATGGGCATTATTCAGTCCTACCTACCCATGACACAGATGCATTAATTACTCCTCCAGACACATGACACAGGGGCATTATTTACTAATACTAACCCATGACACAGGGGCATTATTCAGTCCTACTTACCCATGACACAGGGGCAATATTTACTCCTCCAGACACATGACACAGGGGCATTATTTACTAATACTAACCCATGACACAGGGGCATTATTCAGTCCTATTTACCCATGACACAGGGGCATTAATTACTCCTCCAGACACATGACACGGGGGCATTATTTACTAATACTAACCCATGACACAGGAATTAATTACTCCTCCAGACACATGACACAGGGGCATTATTTACTAACCCTAACCAATGACACATTATTATTTACTAACCCTAACCAATGACACATTACTCCATCTGACCACAAGGGGCATAAATGTTCCTACTCACTACTGACACAGGGGCATTATGTACACACAGACTACTTCTACAGGGCAATATTTACACCTACTTATCACCGATTACTCCACTGACTGCAGCTCCAGACCTAAACTGGTCGCTTGTTTAGAACATTTCAGAACTCTTAGAAAAGATTTACACATGCTGCCTATATACAGACTGAGAACCAGAAAGCTTTTAATTGCTGCTAACACACAAAAATCAATGTGTGTATATTTATAAATCTGGTAAGTGCTTTAGCTTGTACCCCACATTAAGAAACAGTTGCTTGGATTCTTTGGACTGGAGTCATCTTTCAGAATAAAACAGTGAGTGTGTTGCTTTTCTGGAAAAGGCTTTATGTTTATGAATGTGACACCCGCCCCTCACGTCACCCCTTCTTATATATAGACACATTTGTCCAGCCTGGGAATAGAAACTTCCCAGCATTGTGAAGACAGCAAGCAGAGATGTCCCAGCCACAGGTAAGATCTCTGCTTATTACAGAACTGTTTTTTTATGAGTTTAAATTCTTTTTTTACTACTTTTGTACAGTTTTTTTTTTATTGTAAGCAAGTTCTACTGTTGTCTCTTTTATTTTCTTCTGTACTTATCAGAGTTTTGTATTTCATTCTATGCTTTTTTTTTTTTTAAACTTATTGTTAACTTACATCTCTAGCCGATACATTTGTTTCTCTTTATAAACCCACTTTGCCTTTAACTATACATTTATATTTGTTTGTGTTATATTCAGTATATTTTGGTACTGAGTTCTTGTATTTGCTTGTTTCTGCACGTAGTTGTGAATATTTTATACTGTTATACCCATACCAAAAAAATGACAGCCAACACAAAATTATTTTATTTACAAGCTGAACTTGGTAGGCTTAATTCTCCACTGACTCCTCCAGGGGTGAGATGCACCATCCTCCTTGGGGTGGTTCACTTCTTTACAGCATTATCCAAATCCACCAGGTGGGTGCTGCAATTTGATAAAGGCCAACAGATATTATTATTACACAGTATTTATATAGCGCCATCATATTACGCAGCGCTGTACAAAGTCCATAGTCATGTCACTAACTGTCCCTCAAAGGAGCTCACAATCTAATGTCCCTATCATAGTCATTAATGTAGTCTAAGGTCAATTTTTAGGGAGAAGTCAATTAACCTCACTGCATGTTTTTGGGATGTGGGAGGAAACCAGAGGAGACCCATGCAGACACAGGGGAGAACCTGCCAACTCCATGCAGATAATGTCCTGGCTGGGAATTGTACCTGGGACCTAGCGCTGCAAAGGCCGGAGTGCTAACCCCTGAGCCACCATGCTGCCCACGGATATACATATGGAGACCCTAAAAAAATGAAACCTCAGTAGAAGGTTGAGTGATTGTCGGGCAGCTTTTTAATAACTTGATAACACAAAGTGGTTGTACACTTTCTAAGGTATGTGAGATTTTGTGTGAGATTGCTTTATTTTGCAACTTAATCCTAGGAACTTTGTTTGGTCCATACCGGGCTATTTTCTTAGATCCTGCTAATCCAATAAAATATCCATCACGTTCCTAGTTCTATTGAGAAGTCCATGGTATAGCTTCTGCTGGTCCTTGGCATTCCTAAATATTATTATTATTAATAAACAGGATTTATATATCGCCAACATATGAAGCAGCACTGTACATTAAATAGGGATACTTGTCACATATGGGGTATCCCTCTTACCAATAATAATAATACAGATTTGAGTTGGTGCAAACTCTCTCAAGGTGACCCTGTGACTCACCAAATCTAAAATAGAAGGCACTGTCATCTTTGTCACTCCCGTGCTTAAGTACTCTGACAACAAAATGTTGAACTTTATATATGAGAGCTGTTGGCAGGTTTGTGACCAGTATGGTGCCAGCTCTGGAGGCCTGAAGCTTCATCCTCCCCTCCCCATCCGAATGACTGCAGCATGCCATAATGTCTATGTTAAGGTTTTTAATATCTGAGCACTTCCAGATTTCTTTGCTTGTGTTTATAAAGTAGTCACTCATGCTGAATAAACTCATTGTGTAATTTGGAATGCATGCTATTCATCAATACACTTCTGCAGCAGTTTTTTTTATAGCTCTTATACTCATGTTTATTCTAATTTGACTTGTTGCTGCCTACTGATCTTCTCTAAATATAGACATTATGCCATGACACCATTCTTTAGGCAGTCAGTTAATATTCCACTATTCTAGCTGATCTGTTTATATTGTTTTTTTTAAGGAAATCCTTGTTAGGCAGCCATTAGAAAACAAATGCAATAGAAGCCCTGAGCCCATAGAGCCAGAGATAGGACACAGAAGTTGTGTAATAAAATCAATTAAAAATCACACATTTTGTGTCATGTATTAATGATCGGGCCATTGGATAGCTCTCATCTGTTCACCATATCCTCATCCTGCAGTGAGAGGGGCCGATTATCATAAACGTGTGTGCTTTGTTTTTTAGATTTTGCTCAAGCATTTTATAATTGGAAAATTGTTTGGATTGGTTGGTCGAGTGCGACATAGGCAGTGGATCTAATTATATGTACTAGGCTATAGGAGGTGTTGTTGTTTTGGGTTGCCTTTCATTCCCAATGGCACCACAAACACATCCTACCAGTGCTCTGCAGTATACGATATGTGCTGTGGTACGTTTCTTATTCTTAATTCTTATTTTAAAAACAAGCAGTGCACAGGCATAGTGGGGACAAGTCCTTACACCACTTTCTGGTTGTCAATGATCTGATTATTATAATAGGTCAAATATGGTGATTGTTTCCAGAGATTTATACTGTTTACTGGAAATAATGTGGAAGTCCCCTGCATGTAATGTCTGGACACTTGGATTATTCACCTATTCCTACCGATGAGGCTTGATCAGATGTTGGTATTATGGAGAACACAGATCTATGGTCTTGTATATTTCTGTAGTTGGCCAACAAAGGTCCTTCCTGGCTGCAGTGCTGCAACTTCTCTCTTTAATTTATTTCATCCTCAGCAAACTGGAGCCATGAACCATACTGTCATTTACACACTTATTTTTCAGCCATACTTTCCCAGATTTGGAGTTTTTACTAATCAGGGTTTATTAACACATTCTGGGTTTGAAAAACATACAAAAAACATTCTACTAAATTACCACAAATGTTCTAAACCAGGGGTGTCAAACTTAAATACACAGAGAAATCACGGGCCAGCTGCAGTTCATATTTAGGATTCCTTTGGGGGCCAAAAAATGGATGTTGCGGGCCACAGTTTGATACCCCTGTTCTAAACAGTTTGGCAAAACAGGCTCTTGTATAATGAGTCCATTCATAAAAATTCAATTACCCCTGGACAATAAGGGCTAGTTTGAATGAACTGGGAGGAGGTTGTGGTTGGAATGGGTGCGATTACCACTTCCTTGCAGGAAAGGAATCAATAATGCTGGGTGAACACTAAGCGGGGGACACTTCCCATGGCTGGCTGTAGGAAAAGTTGACTACCGTACATCAAAACCATTCCAACTTTCATTTTATTATTATTAAACCTGCTCCCTGCTACTGCCCCAAAGAGCTTACAATTTCTTTTAAAGGAAGTGGCTGGAGTCGCTGCAAAGCTCTTCACATGAAGTGAACCTATCAATTGAAAGCCAGTCTCCATACAAAGCTTTTTATTGCAAAAGTAGGTTAGGAATATGAGCAGGGGTTGTAACGTCTAGTCCTTGAGGGCCATGTACAGGCCAGATTTTGGTATAAATATGTTTATTTTCCTTTTTTTGTACTGCTGTTTTTTAGACAAAAAATGAAATGTGTGCAGAACCTGGCCCTCAAGGAATATAGTTGAGGACCCATCAGTTAGAGGTTCTGCTTGGTTATTATTGCCATCTGTGTCTGCACTGGGAAGATTTCCTTACTTTGCCGAAAGTTCAGAAAGTGGGACATTCAAGGGCTTTACAGTTAAAAACCAATACATTTTATTTGTATAACTAAATTACTTAAACAAAATAAACAGTTCCATAAAACAAGTAAAAGTATTGTTTTTCACAAGTAGACAGAAAACAAAACAATATCAATTGTACAATCACATTGCCCCCGAAACCAAATCTATCAAACATATTGGTATTCTGAAACAAAAGGGGAAGAAAAAAAGATTATCCTTTGACGTGTTTCGCAGCACTTGGGCTGCTTCTTCAGGAATGATTACGTTTAGAAAAATTGAGCAAGTCTAGATGAAATATACAAATATCAAGTAAGCAGATGTTCAACAAACAATACATAATTGTAATGTGTGCAACTATCATACAAACATCATATAAACATCATTTAAAATACGGATAACAAGAGATAATGGTTGTGAAGACTGCACAAAGACATTAGTAATCGACTAAAGTTTGCTTCTCTAACTATTCATCCGATTCCACTTTGCATCTTTGTGGACCAAGCAGTTCATTAAAGTATACAATACATATACACAATGCAGCTCGCGGTGCAGGTTATTACTACTAGATCTGCCAAGGCTGCCAGTGCAGACCAAAAGGAGCACGTTCAACTTTCCCAAATCTCCCATGAAAATTCAAATACCCACAAATCAATGTGAAGCCCTTGTTACAAACAGAAGTTTATTAAAATATTTTACTTTTATATTTATTTTATACTTTTTAGTTGGATATGATGGGTCACTAAATGATCTTTAGTGTTCTATTGTTGGCCAACCGTGTCCTCATGTAAAGTGTGTAACAAATTCGTCTCAGATTGCAAGTTTGTTATACACTTACCCGAGGACACAGTGCCTCCTAGTGGTGTGACCTTAGTATAAACAGATTCTTTTACATAAATACATACATACATATATTTTTTTAAAATACAGAACACTATAAAGAGATATACTGATTTCCAAAAAAACCCAAAAAGAGTAGGAAGGCATTGCTGTTTTTTTCCTTTTATATCTATATCTTTTAATGGCACCTAATCATTTTTTATGCCCTACAAAAAAAAATAAAGTGCCCCTCTTCCTTTAAAAAATCAGTCTGCCACATACTACCAGAGGATTGCATAATCCTCAAGGTGGTTATGTAGATTTCTGGAATCAAGCTCGTCAGTACTCAGAACTTAGAATATTGTGTTTTTTTCCATTTGGAACCTTTTGGCAAGATATTTTCTAACAGTTTCCCTTCCTTTCCAGAACAAGCTGGGGGTGCAGCTCCGTCTGTGTTCAGTCAAGTCAGGACAGGAGGTGAAACAGCCTTTGACAAGCCCAAAGAAGGACCGGCTAAGAGTGTATTTGGCTGATGGACAATTAAATACATGAAAGCCCCTTTACCATAACCTCCTCCGACTTCTAATTGGAATGGACATTTATCAAGTCTTAAAAATTATTTCCTTTTTGTTTTGTTTTTTTTTTAAGGTTTGAGTTATTGATGATTCATTTTGTGCCCTATAGTTTTGTATGATGCCAGTCAGTTATGGTTTATATATGGGAATAATTGAGATTCCAATAAAACTTTGGTTAGAAAAAGGACTTTTTTTGGAATTGGCAGCATTGGAATTGTAGGTGAAGTCTGAGATTAGTGATGGTGGAGGTTATGATAAAATGGAGAAACAATAGCTTGTTTCAAATTTACACAGTTATCCGTTACCATCATCAGTTTAGCGTTGTCATGGCTACAATCTTGGAAATTGATTGATAGAATATGGAAGTGGATTATGGAAAGGAAAAAAAAGCATAAAATATACTTAAGTTTTTTTTCTTTTTTAAAGAGTAGACCAGGAAAAAAAACCATGCCACTATTGGTTCCAGTTTGTGTACCATTGGGAAATTTACTTTACATCCCATTCCAAACACAGAAGGAACAGTAAAAGGAATTCCTTATTCCACAGAACAAGTACTTGTTTTGTTCTGGGACAGCTTAACAGTTTTGGATTTCCCCCACTTTGCATTTTAGTGATATTCATTTTCTGGACAGAGTATCCAGGGGGGAGGAAAAAAAAACAGAGGATTAACCTCTTCCTTCAACTCCCCCCCCCAAAAAAAACAAAAAACAAACAAAAGTTTTGTTCAGCTATTCTGCAATGCTTTCAGTAATCTGTATTTACTTTTATAGTGGACTTTTCTACATATGTCAATAAATTAATTTTTAGTTGTTGTGAAAGCATGGTATCCTATTGTGAAAAATATATTTTTTCTTTTTCATTCATTGTTCAAAGTTGATGTTTTGATGTTCGTCTTACCTTTAATGTTAATATTCTTATACAGGTTGGTACCCATGAGATGGGAAAATATATATATATTTGCATGACATCTCAAATTCTCACAGGCCTAAAGGATAAGTATACTTTTAAATATAGCACTTATCTCCCACCCCCCTATTGCAAAGTACTCCACTGTACTATATACATACCATGATTCCCCAAAAATAAGACACTGTCTTATATTTTTTTTGGCTCCCAAAAACACACTAGGTCTTATTTTCAGGGGATGTCTTATTTTTCCATGAAGAAGACTACAGTACACATTTATTGTTGAAAGTCACTCATGATCACTCATGTTCCATTGATTGTCCCCTTCTGATCACTCATGTGCCGTTCAAATTCCCCTTCTGATCACTCTATGAAATGATTGTCCCCTTCTGATCACTCTATTCCATTGACTCCATTGTCCCCTTCTGATCACTTACCCGTAATTAAGTGCAGGGATCTCCGTTAGTGCAGGGATCAGCAGCTTGCTTCCTTGTTCAGAATCGTGTGCAGGCTTTTTACTTTCAGTTTGGCTCAGGAATAGACACGCCCTGCAGCCAGCATCAGAGACACACACGCTGCAGCCAGCATAAAGGACACACAAACGCAGGATCAGATATCTGGAGCTGTCTCGGTGAGTACTTTTTTAATTTACCGGTATGTATGCTTTTATTTTCTTTTTCTCCTAGGTCTTATTTTTGGGGTAGGTCTTATATTAGGGCAGGTTTACAAAATAGTGCTAGGTCTTACTTTCAGGGTAGGTCTTATTTTCGGGGAAACACGGTATATAAATCCAAGTTGAAAATGCTTATCTCATTCCACTATGGTCTCTGTCAATAGTTACATAGTCAGTTAGGTTGAAAAATAGGCCATGAAGTTTAACTGCTAGGGAAATAAACTTATTCAAGATATAAAACCCCATAAGACATAGTTGGTCCAGAGGAAGGCAAAAAAAAAACCCCGGGTACAATTTGCTTCAACAGGGGAAAAAAAAATTCCTTCCTGATTCCATGAGGCAATCGGATGTCCCCTAGATCAAGTCTGTTATTTTTACTCTAAATCCTTAATCCCCAGTTATATTCTGTGCTTCTAGAAATCATCCAGTTTTTTCTTAAAGCAATCTATAGTAGTTGCTGAAACTACTTCCTGAGGGAACCAATTCCACATTTTCACAGCCCTTACAGTGAAGAATCCCTTCCTTCTCCGAAGCTTAAACTTCTTTTCCTCCAGACGCAAAGAGCGCCATCTTGTGCTTTGTAATGATCTAATAGTGAATAATTGGGAAGAGAGTTCTCTATATGGACCATTTATATATTTATACAAGGTGATCATATCCCCCCTTATACGTCTCTTCTCAAGGGAGAATAGATTCAGTTCAGCTAATCTCTCCTCATAGCTGAGCTCCTCCATTCCTTTTATTAGTTTAGTTGCCCTTCTCTGCACCCTCTCCAATTCCACAATGTCCTTTATGTGAACTGGTGCCCAAAACTGGACTGTATATTCCAGATGTGGTCTGACCAATGCTTTGAACAGGGGCAGGATTATGTCTCCATCTCTGCAGTCTATTCCTCTTATTACAAGAAAGTACTTTTAGCACAGATATTTTCAGTAAAGAATCCTCACTAAAGCTAGCAGTCTGTGCCATAGATCCTCGCAGACTTCTGTATAATCACCTCACTGGTCTCTACATTCCTGATCCAAGTAAATCTACTTTGGAATGGATTCTCATATGTGAGGCTGATGCAAGTAATATTAACATTCTAAGGGTATGTTATTTTTATTGTCCCAAATGTTTGTTAATCATTAGATAATACTGTTTTGGTTCAGGGTCCTAGTAAATTGAATTATTCCCACATTTAGGGCCTTGTATGGCTATTTTTTTTCTGATGCATTTTTCAGCTAACAGACATTCCAATCAGGCCCAAATGAAAACTTGCCCCTTAGGGGGATCATGTGATCACTGACTGGAATGTAGATGGGAATAAACAGCTGGAGAAGCAGGCTGGATATGTGGGAAACCTCAGGTGGGAGATTTCTCAGGCCAGCCAATTTCTGCTCAGCGTAATTACATTATACCAAAATAAAACTCTTTACAGAATACACTCGGGAACTCCATTGGCATCGTTCTTATAGGAACAAGTTTAACCCAATTTTTACATTTGGTATCACTTCACCAGAGATGTGTATAAAACACTTTATGCTAGCCATCATGAAGGTTAACATTAATGAAAGAGCTTTTCACCATTCAGCTGCGCAGAGCTCATCAAATGGTTATTTGATATTTAGACAAGAAGCACAACACCAAATGTATTAATTTTAAAAATGCATTTTACGTCTCCATCTGTACCATGCCATGACATTTCAGGGGCATCAAGAATTTGTCATTTAATCAGAACTACAATACAATGCACAACAACACTATCACAGATGTGTAAGGGTCACCTCCCCCCAGCTTTTGCTTTCAAGTCAGTTGTGATAGCACTCTGCCAGGTTTGCAGCACAATGCTTGTCACTCACTTCCAGAACTACAAGCAGATTTTCATTTATACCTGAAACATTTGTTTCATAAATTAATTTACGGTAGGGATCTCAGTGCTATAAGTAACAGAGCCTTCCACCTTGTTGAACAAGACATTTTTAAATTGTTAAAGTTGGATTTAGAAGAGGTTACTGGTAGATTCTAAGTGGAGAACAGTGCTTTTTGATATGAATATTCCTTTAGGTTTGCTATGTGTATGCTACATAACTTATTCTGTAGTTACCTTACCAGTGGAAAATACTTGGTGGTCCTGCCAAAACCAATCTTGTTTTGATTCTGACCATGGCAAGCTCAGAAACAGATCTGATGTACTCAGTTTGCATTCCCAGGCTTACTAACAGACCGAAGCTCCCTACAAAAATCTCATGTCATCATCAGCAGGGTTGGACTTCCTACTATGTGATGTCATTAAATGCCACCCACAATAATAGAGATGAGGAAAGATTAGGGGGTGACAAAACCTTATTCTTGTCCAACCATATCTGCTATCAATATTTGGTTTTATTAATTTAAACATTTTAAATGTGAGTATTTTACAAAAAGGTAGTGCAATTTAAAATGAATGCTTAATTGAAATTTTGGCAAGGGTAATATTGAGTGATAACACAACACTATTAAAACAAAACCCAAAATTTGCTGTGTACTATGCTTAGATATTGCCCACACAAATGTCATGTACCCAAGGCTCTCAATAAGAGGGCGCACAGAGGGAGAAAAAGTAACACACAAACATGACAAACAAGTGGAAGTGTTGGTCTGGGTATGATCTTTATTCCATATTATGTCTTACAGAAGATCCAAGGTGGATATATACAGAAGATCCAAGATGATGTACATTGAAGTCATCTCTATGTCACCCACAAGCTTAGCTCTCTTCTTCTGTAATACAGAGGGGAAAACGTTAGATCTCTGCTCCACAGGGAATTGCATGACAATCTATAACATAGGCTACATGTAGCTTTTTTTCCTTGCCATGATTTACAATCACAAATCTGCCAAAAGTGT